>NC_090732.1:61845866-61873366 GCF_036898095.1 Palaemon carinicauda
AATGCGAAAGGTATTTGTTGGAATTTCAGCATTTTGAATAAAATTTGATTAAACACTAGTTTTTTTTCATCACGAAAGAGTCGCAGATTAATTATCAGACATCAGCAAGAAAATTTCGAAAAGAAATGTCAATTATAATCACAAATCAATATTATGAAGAATATTTTTGTTTCGTCCTCGCAATCTTAAACAGTGCGTATTTTGATGAAATATGTTCTGATATAGAATGGATGAAATACAATAAAAATACAAAGTGCATTTATGATTAAACTTATTTGCAGATGGGCCAAAATATTTACGTAAATGTGTGCATATTGTCAAAAGATTTATGCGTTTTGAAGGCTCCAGAAAGCGTTTAGAAAATTCGGAAGACTCAGGCCTATATGACTGAGGACTATGAAGCATGAAGTAGGAGATGGTGAAAGGAGAAAGAATTGAATTAAAAGACCAGGAGAGACTACAGGTGAAATCTAACCAGGCCCTTCCCTAAAACATGCTTGTAATCACCAATTTTTCTTTTGCCAAAAAATATAGTCTTTTGTATAAAATTTTGGCTAAAAACTTATAACCTACTGACAGTTAGTAGATCCCTCTATAATTTCAATACGCTGTACTGTCATTTTTCTTGTGAATGGCACCATTACCCTTTCTTCCTATATACCAGGAACAATCCTTTCATTCCCTATGTTAAGCTCAATTTTTATGATTTTTTCGTGAATCATTTGCCCTCGATGTTTAATAAGTTCTCCATTGACACCATCAATACCACACACATTATTATATTTCAAATCTTTGATTGCCCTCAGGATTTCATCTCTTGCTGGTAACTCTACTACCTCTTGGGGTCTCTCATCCCGCATCACCTCTATATTTTCTACTCTTTCTGGTTCTGGTCTTTATACTAATTTTGTAAATTATTCAACCTGTCTTGGCTAAACTTTATTTTTGTTAAGCTGTATATTTCTCTCATCGATTCCTACTTATGTTAGTATCCTTTTCTGATCCAATTTTATTCTCTGATATTATGTGCTTGAATGACCATGTCTCCTAATTTGTTCTATATCATCCAGTTCTCTCTCTACGGCTTGTCTCTTTTTCCTCTTGTTCGTACTAAAGGCAACAGTCCTTGCCCGTCTGAAATCCTCTCTCTTCCTATGATTATTTCGGTCTTCCAGCCACTTCATACGATAAATCCTCCTCTTTTCTGCTCTCATCACATAATTTGCGTCAAACCATTAATTTTTAGGGTTTTTCCTTCCTGTATCTGTGTTTTCATATTCCAGTACCTGGAACCTATTTTCCACTTCCATCTGATACTGGTTTCTAAATTTCATGTCCTTCATCTTTTCTTTATCGCTTACCTCAGCCCTTGGGTTTCGGCTTCTGCTATGAAATAGTTTCATTTGAATCTTTGCCATTAATAGTGAGTGGTCAATATCACAATCTGCACTTCGGTAAACTGTCACATCTGACAGTGATTTTTAAGATTTCGTTTTTACTAATATATTAACAATTTGATTTATTGTATTGCCATCTATGGATGTCCATGTCTATTTGTGTAAGTCTTTATGAGGAAAGAGAGTACCTCCAATTACTATTCTATATAGTATTGGTAATATTGTCAAGCTCACTCCATTATCGATACTTGGTGCATGCAGACTGTGTGTACCAATAGCAGTCTGGAGGATGCATTCTTCTCTGCCAATTTTTGCATTAAGATATCCCAGCAGAAACAAAATATTTTGTCACGGGATTCTGTCTAAATCACTCTGTAATTGAGCCTAATAATTATCTTTTCCTTGGTCATCTGAGAAAGATAATTTAAACCATCTTGCATCCAGTCTTAACCTCATAATTCTGCCTCTTATAGATTCTAATTTAATTCCTCTGCCCCCGTGGTCCATCTGCTCAGATAAAATCACGCCCCCTCTCGATGTATGCCATCCTCTCTTCCACTGTACATAATAGTTCCTTTCTCTAGATCGCACTTTCAGGTTCCAGCCCATCTAACCTCTTGCAATGCCGCTATTTCTATACCATACTCAAGTAATTCCCGCTCAAATGTCCCAGTAATCCTACTCTATATAAGGATCCCCAATCTCATGATGCTATCTTTAAAGTTTTTTTTTGTTTTTCAGTTTAAGATCCTTGACGTTCCTGATTCACCAACTGTAAGGTCTGTCCGGAAGTTTTCTGTATCGGTTTCTGCAGCAATATATATATATATATATATATGTATATATATATATATATTATATGTGTGTGTGTGTGTGTGTGTGTGTGTAGTATATATATATATATATATATGTATATATATATATATATATATACATATATATATCTATATATATATTTACAAAGCGGAGCTCTTAACTCTACGTTCGTCCCTTATCTTTTATCCGGGCTTAGGACTGGCATGGTAAAATCATGGCATTATTAATACCTGCAATATCATTCAATAAGCCTAAGTGGTACCGATTTCTATATCTTGTATTCTGCTACTGGCACATTTATATATAATAAAAAATACTAAATACGAATACTGCCTAGTTTGGGCAATAATTTTTTATGAAAGGAAGATTTGTGTAGAATTTCACAGAATCCTTTATGCACGAAAATTTGTCATTGAAAAATTTTACTGTCTATATTTCATTCGAGAATTTCATCATACAATAAAACGATTAGTGTACATTAGAGATGGTTACGTTTGCACTAGATTCCTTGCAGAAAATGTAGTGAACGAAAAAAAAATACCAGTTTATGTGGATTAAATGAGAGTGGTAGATTTTTTATTTTCTTTCTTTTTGGGAAAAGTGAGTATCTATGAACTTCTATGTATAACTGGGTTTAGAAAATATGAAAAAATAATAAACATTACGGGTATGGTTGGAAATGTGAATGGATACAGTCTAGTAGTGAAAACCAAGATTAGAGCGTTGCGTTGCTTGATTGTTGGGAATACTTTGTAACCAAATATGGTCAGAACTTTAGTTGAGAAAGACGATGGCGAGGAGAACACTGTTGTTAATTAATGCGTAGCTACCTTCAGGTTAAAAAAGCAAGCGGATGCATGGAATGATGGTTTAAAACACTTTCTTGGAAAGAAAAAAGAAAGAAAGGAAGATAGGATGAATCTTTTGGTATAAATGTAGCTGATGAAAGTGAATTTTGGAAGTTGGGAGCCGATGGCTTTAAAAAAATTATATATATATATATATATATATACATATATATATTTATATATATATTATATATATATATACATGTATATATATATATGTATATATATATATATATATATATATACTGGCAGACTTACATGGTAGCCAAGAATGTATCGTGAAAATAAAATAAATAAAATCGGTCATAGATCTTCCAGGATATTAGTAAGTATGTGTACAATGAAATAAATAATAAAGAAAGTTTAATGAAAACCTAAATTTCTGAATAGAAAAGGAAACGAGGACAGGTTTTCTGTAGTAAATACGTTCTTGTTTTATTAAAGTGAGTAAATTTAAGATATTCTGACTTACAAAACAGAAAAAATGGTTGTTGCATGTTCAAGACTACTTGTGAATGTGACTGGTGAGTATGCTAGAAAAGAAATTAAAAGGTCGAAATGTGAAAGTGAGGCTTGCTTAAGAGGTGTAGCTCTCTAATCTATAAAAAACAAAAGGGACAGACGTGATTGTAATATTATAGAAGCACGATCTCATCGATTGTACAAACATCAGGAAAATACATTAAAATGTAAGACAGGTGCCCAAATGATCTTTAGCGGATAACAAGGTAAATTTATAAGAGAGGATATGGAAATACAAAATAAACATGAAAGATGCTGGGAGTGAAGGGGTTTTATATTCCTGTGTTTAAAGTGTATAATACTGTGAAATGCTCCATAAACACATAGATCCCCCCAAAAAGGTAAGAAACCATCTACCCCAGCACAAAAGAACGGAACTTACTCGGTAAAGTTATACACTAAACTGGAAATTGAAAATTAAGGAAGGTCGAACTATGGATTTCTTACACAAAAAAGTTGGGGTTGAATTCTTAAACATTATGTACATAAAAAGAGCTATTTCAATATTCAGAGGCTGGGATGCTTGTTTATTAAAAAAGACTCTAAAGCAGGTAAGAATAGGTGTTAGGTGACTGGGATCATCGTCCAAATGAAAATAAGGAATGGTTTGCTTCCATGCATAAGCATGGTTACAAATGGAGGGAAATTCCTCTTTTATTTAGTACACATTCACTGTCGACGCTTTTACAAAGCTATTAGAGATTTCTGCAACATACTTTCTTTGCTTTAGATAATAAGGTAAAAACAACTAATTTTATTTCTGAAATTGTATCATTACAAATCGTTCCTTGAAACCTAACTAAACATTTCAGATATTATTTCCAGAACTAAAGCTACAATTTCTCAAACAAGATAATGTCTGTCACATTATCATATGCTTGTAAGCATAAAAATATTGTATATAAAACTAAGACAAGAACTAAACACTTGTATTCCTTTGATGATTTTAAGCTTGTTATTGAAAATTCCTTACAAGAAGAAATCATGTTCTGATTCAAAGACACTCTTCCGCAATTGATACTGTTGTCAAATGTTTATTTGCATACTTATCCCAAATTTATCAAGTTCTTTTATTTTACGATAGGTGGGATAGATGATTTTCACAGAATCTGGTGATGTTTTGAATAAAAGTAGCCTACTTCAAAATGATAAAGTTTCTTCTTCGTGCACCTTCCTACTTTCCATAAGGATCTCTCTCTCTCTCTCTCTCTCTCTCTCTCTCTCTCTCTCTCTCTCTGGTTGAATTCATATATCCACTTTACACACACACACACACACACACACATATATATATATATATATACATAGATATATCGATATATATATATATATATATATTGTTATATATATATATATATATATATGTATATATATAGATATAATAGTATATATATGTATGTATGTATATATATATATATATATATGTATATATATATATATATACATATATATATATATATATATATAAATATACATATATATTGTATATATATGTATATATGTATATATATATATATTATATATGCACATATATATATATATATATATATAATCAGAAGCTTTTACCTTCTTATCAAAATGAATGATATACTGAATTTTTTTTTTACTTAAAGACAAAATTTCACTTCACAAATGTTCCGTATAAATACTGACTGAATGAAATTTTTTACTCGCTTTTTTATAAAATACCAGAGACAGGGTGCAAGTAATAAAAACGGCAAATCGCTGGAATGATGAGATCAGAGATTTTTGCTAATTTTAAGCTCACTGTATAGAATTGGCTTTCAATAATATGGGTTTGTTCAATCTTTGCATATTTTGAAGAGGATATGACTATGAGCAGGTAACGTGACACAGTGGTTGCTTATACAGTATGAGTTGGATATCTAAACGACTTAGAACAGCTTCGTTTTCATGCCTTTAGTAAATACCTATATCGGTGATATATTGTAAAAGAGGACAACGTTTATTTTTTTATTTTTTTTTTTTTTTTTGTATGAAAAAATGGTTAGCTTATGGTGTGTAAAAGATAAGCTTCACGTCGAACAGCACTTCTCAGCGCCAGCTACCTGTGTACCCTTTTCACCTTGAATACGTAGCCCTTATCGGGTAGCCAAAGAACAAAGAGTAAAATAACATAAAGGTTTAAAGGTTTAAAGGCAGCTCAATTATGGCCAGACAAGGGACAGAGACATTGCCCTATCGAGCAGGTCAATGGCTTGGAGATTGATCATATATACATATGATCAGCGTCCAAGCCCCCATTCTATCCAAGCTAGGACTCAGCAGAGAGACCTATAGGCTCCCCCAAAACCCCCCATCGTTACTTCACAAGGATGGGGAGGTTACAGTGACCAAAGAAACTAACGAGTTTGAACGGGACTCAAACCCCAGTCTGGCGTTAACCAGTCAGGGACGTTACCACATCGGCCGACACAACCATAGAATATATTTACATATATGTATATATATATATATATATATAAATATATATATATATATATATATATATACATATATATATATATATATATATATATATATATATATATATATATATATGTGTGTATATATATATATGTGTGTGTGTGCGTGTGTGTGTGCGCATGTTTATGCCAGGGACCACATTTCAGTCCTTAATTTTGGAAGGTTAATAAACTATATTCCAAAGTCACTAACATTCCCTTAATATATGTAAAGTATGAAAAAACAACTGAGATTTTGCGTATTAACATTCTCACCTGACTTGTGAATACAAAACACATTAAAGAAAGGAGTTGGAGCTAATGGTCATCTCAACCTAAATCATTTTTTATTTTTATTGATATACTGCTTGCATAATATACATAAATCTTATACATCTATCAACAAATGGAGACTAAAAATGTATCTCTAATTTATCAATACTGAGCTACATCTACAAATTTCAATTCAAACAGCGATGGTGACTTTAAATTTTCATGTAAGGATTTCATTAAGTCTTCTTTTAATGGTGAGTAACGGAATTATATCATGCAATAATCAAAGTTTTTTTTTTAAATTAATAACAATATAAAAAACGATTAAGTTCAAAGATTTTAATAATGAATGTGTGCTTATAATTTTTTACTGAAGAGTTATTCATAATAATACAGTAATTGAGAAATAAAATATATTATTTATTATCTTATGGATATAATATATTTCCATTGATATACAGTTTTACATATTTTGTATATATTCTATACAGCAAATAACGACGATAATACTTTTTAGTGACAATGATTTCATTATCACCTTATCGAAGGTGAAGATATTTAAATTTGATTTTCAAAAGGAGTTGATATCAAGTTTCTTTTTTGTTTCTTATCCACGAAAAAGTATCTTTTTCCAAAGGGCAGCATAAGCTTTACTCCGAAGTTTTATCTCTTTTGCGATATGGAGTGCAACTCAGTACGATGCCTTGAGCATCCTGCAAAATAAATTTTACTCATCTTCAGGACAACGTCCTTTCGTTTGAAGAATATTGCACTCAAGTGCTGGTGTTCAAAATGTAATTCTCTGAAGTGATTTTGAAACCTAATACTCGTAAGCTGTCATTTGTGAGAACCTTCTGGCTAATAATTAACTGCGGTTTCTGATAACCCTTTCAACCAGTGAGGTATGTAAATCATTGTAGTTTCATTTTAGTAGAATATTTTCAGCTTTCAACAGAAAATAAAAGGCAGTCACTGGGAGGAGGGTTGAGGACAGCTATAAATTAAAGTGTAATAGATGGGTATTAATAATAACAGAATGAGTCCCTATAGAGTGCCAAAGATGCAAGTCATTACTGTCATATACACACTCAGTCAGATATTCATATGTATTTTGGAGAAACCGTACCGAAAATACAGTCTTCCACGCTGGATGAGTTACTTCCCGTTCTACTGGGTAGAAGTAAGCACTATCAAAATCAACTACCTTCTCGGTCAGGACCAAAGGAATAGCTGCCAGTAATGTTTTGAATTACTCTTTCAAGTAAATACACATCCCCAAAATTGTGTTATCCTAATCAATGACTCATGGGTTTGTTCAGAATATACTATATGCCACACCATGGAATATTATTTGTCCTAATTTGAGATGTCAATACGGAACGGGTCATCAAACAACATACTGTACATTATATAATGAGCCAACGCCAAAGTAACACAATTCGACTATTGGTGACCCCAAGAATAGGATCCTAAGTAAACTACATAGAAGACAACGTAGAAAAGCTGCATACGAAGACATAATGGAGCTTAGTGAACGAGGGAAATGTGAATATCAACATGTAATTCAAGATGAATATCAAGACCTTTCATTTATCTAAACATAGGCTTAGGCCCATTTCCCCCACCGGTTAGAGAGTGAGTTTTTAATCAGAGACAAGTAATAAGTATAATTTAGATCGTCTGATTAATTATAAAACAAGAGAGAGTCTTGTGCGAATTATTTAAGGAAGCAGATTTGGCACATTCTGAAAATGATTGTAATTGATTGATTGATTGAAAGTTTTCTGGCATCCTGACATCTAAGGTCATTGACACCGTATGATTGTAATGTAGGCCGACTACTGGAAGTTGCAATTAGGCTTTAAATAGAGTTAAAGAATATTATTAGAACCTTCTCCAAATTAGGAGATATAGAAACGCCTGAAGTTGACATTATACAGTTTCGGGTATAATTACCAGGTTATATATGAAGGTCAGATTAGGTTTTCAATATTGAAAGAAAAGGTTGAACATGACACATTAGATGGAACGTCAAATGTCTCAAAAAACAAAATCTTCCTCTGTGACCCATTGCACAAGTGTAAGTAAATCCTCGTGTGTTTCTAGTAAGAAAATAAAAGTAAATACAAAACTGGCTAGATTAGGCACAAAAAGAAAATACGACGGTATAATGAAAAGGGCTCGAGCAGATTTAAAGAAATTAGAAATTTATAAAGAAAATTAAGTCACTAATGCTGAGATAAGTGCAGTTAATATAATCTTAGAAGAATAGAATGCAATAGAACCACAATCGTGGTTGGGTTTTCTTTCGGGTGAGAGTAATCAATCCGTAGAAGGTCTCTTGCGCAGTTACCTAGAGGATAGCAGAGTAGCAAATTATTCATTGCCAGTTTCCGGTATCCAAAAGTCCTTTTTCTTAGACGAAGGTTTGGATAATAAAGACAAATATTTAGATAGAAGGAAGGCACAGAAAAGATAATGACTGAGTTAAATTCAAATTCTTAGGTGTTTGAATTTAAAAGTAATTTCAAATCAGTAGGTAAGTCAAAGCTAGGACATACATATAATTACCATCTCTCAGGAACCTCATTTCCAAAGAAGCTTTGGCTAGGCCAAGAAACAAATCTGGAGTCGTATTTCAGAATACCTAATGAGACTAGGCTACAGCATACAGCTACATATGAAGTGCCCCGTGAGACAACAGGCAAACTTAGGCTAATAGTAGATCCTAGAAATCACTTCACTTTCAATACGCAACTCGTGATATTATTAGACCAAGGCTACATACTTATGAACCCATGACAGATTTAAATGAAAACTCTATCTTAATATTGGTAATGTACAGTTTAGATAAATATATCAGTGAAATGTTATAAAAGGCTTTGCTGACCTTCAAAATCAGAACTTACAGTACTAGCCAACTTGTTTGTTGCGAAGCAACGTAAAGACAATTTACCAGTCAAAGAACCCGAGGTATTTTCTGGAAAGTTGCTGTAGTGCACTTAGTGGATAGCATCTTATTTCTTTTGGCACCCAAGTGGCTGACGACAAAGCTGGGAAGATACTTCATGATAGGTTTGGAATTATATTTATTCTTGCAGATGCTCTTAGAAGCAAGCTTCAAGGTTGGCCTAAGGTTGCAATTAGTGATGGGACAAGTTTTAAAAAATCTTATAATTTCTTAGAACTTTGTAAAACAGCCAATGGAATCATAAAGTACTTTTCAATTCTCAACGATCCCAAAGAAAATAGAAATTACCAGCTCAAATTGTAGAGAACTGGAAATGTATTGTAACTAAAATAATAACAGTTAATGAGGACTATTATGCTTCTTTTCAAGAGTTTACAAGGTTCATGAGACGAGCCTAATAAGGGATGTAATCCAACAATTTCTTACAGTGTACTTGATAAGAAAGAATCAGTATTTTCACCTAACGAAAAGCAGCCACAAAGTAATGCTATGAAAGCGCACATCATTTGTTCCTAAATCTAATGAAGGTAATAATGTTACAAATGCTGAATCTGGTGAAAATAAATCTAAGACTGAAAAAGGGAGTAAAATGGGCGTGAGTCTCACATGCTACTACTGGAGACATAATTATGATATGGGAAAGTATCCTGAGTGCTAAACACGTGATCTTGCTCAAAGAATTCAATACTTGAGAGATAAAAAATAAATGTAGGTGATGTTTCCAGGTAGGTCACTATTCAAGGTATCTTAGACAACCATAAACATTTATTAAATGCAAGCAATGGCAGCCGACAGTTCTCTGTGATAGAAATTTGATAAGAAGACAATGTTTTGTTGATACCCAACCTGAACAGATTGTAACTAATAGAATTAATGTCAACATATATCTTTTAGGTGATGTACGCTCAATGACTGTACCAATTTGGTTAGGTCATAGCGATATAAATATTAAGATCATGGTATATGCTGTACTGGATGATCGGTCAGATGATTGTTTTATCAAGGAAATTGTATTAAGGCTTATGAATATCACTGGCAAAGTTTTATCACCAAGATAGCGACTATGCTGTGGTCTATCATTTAATTACATACATGAAAATAGTACCGTAAATTTACCATGTGCCTACTAGAGAAAGACTATACGTCTATACCTGCAAGAAGAGCACAAATCCCATAAAAAACTGTTCAGCTTTAAGGTGGCCTCATCTTCATAAAATTGCTGGAAAAATAAATGTAGTAAGAGCCTAACATTAAGATAGGCCTATTGATAGGTATAAGTTGTATAAAGGATTCAAATTCTTAGAAATCATTCCTGGTTCTGAAAATGAGCTCTATGGTCAGAGAGGAGCACTTGGGTGGGGAATTATTGGTAATATGAATACCACAAAGAATAATATAAAAAGAGATGTTATTATTAATAGAACTGTAGTTGAAGAAATTTAAATAAATTTCAAGAAATCAAATATTTTTTAAGAATCCTATTAAGGTAAAAGAAGTGTATAAGCCTCATCATGTCAGAGAGATGTCTGCTAAATGCGCCAATTATGTTGTAACTGAGAGACGGATTAATTACAACTAACTTTATTTCCACACACACCGAGCTTTTATAACAAAAGATTCAGTGAAAGAAGGCCACAAAAACTCAAACAGATTGATACAAGTAAATACAGGCATCAACAAGTTATCAGTGCAATGGGGGGGGGGGGGAGGTTGCCGGCTGGCGATAACGACATTAGTATACAAAAAAACGGAAATACCGTTATACTGTATGAGCGTGTGATACATGTGCAGTACATAGTTTCTCCCCTAAAAAAGACACAAAATTATCAGGGCGCCCTGCTCATTAGAGGTGCACTGTTGGTGGGTCACATGCAGGAGATATGCAGGTTGTAGGCGATCAATGAAAAACAAGTTTTCTTTGCCACGCTTGTTGAGGGGGAATTGCTTTTGCCATGCAACAGATCACGAGGAAAGGACCTGTGTAAGGGGGCGTTAACGGTGGCTTGCTAGGGTCGTTGTGCAGTAAAACGTGTGTTACCAAGTTCAGATCTGTAGGTATGTGTTGCTTAGCTGGGGGCTTGTAAATCTGTCAACATGGAGTAAATTTTTTCCACAACATGACATAGGAATTGGAGATTGTTTGAGGAGGTTGAAGACGGAAAAAAAATATGAAGGACGACCAACAGGACGCCATACACTATTTTAGCTGCCGAGACATCCATCATGTCTTTAGGATTGGTCCTTAGTAACAGGACGACCAAGGGAAGCTGGCTAATCCAGTTCGAATCCTTGCTGCGGGATATCAAAGCTGCTTTGAGGGGACAGTGAAAACGTTCAACCATACTGTTGGCAGCAGGGTTGGATGCAGTTGTTTGATGAAGGGTGATACCCAGGAGATTTGCTAATGATATCCACAACTCAGATGTGTATTATATAATTTTTGCTTCGTTTGCTTGTGAATAAAAATTACAGATTTATTTTGGTTATGGTGTGATATTTTTTCCAGCTAGATGTATTCGTAATTTAGATTTCTTAAATTTTTTTTTTTTTTGAGGGTTATACTACCTCTGTTTCCCTCCTCTGATTGAAAGCAGTTTCTTTTACCCTCTCTGGTATTAAATGTGGATAATCATATTTGAACATTTAAATATTAACACGATTACAAAGTCGGACAGACTTTTAATGTGGATATTGTTTTAGTTGAGGACAGCTTCGATTGAATACGGAATTTGGATTGGACTGCTATTTGAAATATTAATGCTTATAACTATGGCAGGACTGTATCCCTAAAGTAGAATTATTTGCGCCGTCATCTTGATGGAAGCATACTATTGGCCCAAGAAACTGTGTCACATGATTTTTTGACATTCCATCTAGTGTGTGGTAATGGTGTCTCTGTCCACTTTACACCACCACAACACACACATATACATATGCACACACACACACACACACATATATATATATATATATATATATATATATATATATATATATATATATATATATATATATATATATATATATATATATATATATATATATATATATATATATATATATATATATATATATATATATATATATATATATATATATATATATATATATATATATATATATATATATACATATATATATATATCAATAGCCCATAGCAGAACAAAGCCCTCAGACATGACCCTCCTCTTGCGTCTGTTAGTGGTCTTCCTATGCCAGCTCACACTGTAAAACCTTCTTAATTAGTCAATCCATCGTTTTCTCTTCCTCTCCCTGCTTCTTTTGCAATCTCTAGGTATTCATTCTATTATTTTTAATGTCCATCTCCTTTGTGGCATTCTCATTATAAGTCCTGCCATGTGCATTTCTTTTTCTTACATATTGTTAGAATATCCTTTAATTTAGTTTGCTCTCATATCCATGTTGATTTTTTTCTGTCTTAGTATTATTCTCAACATTATTCTTTCCATAACTCTTTCAGATGTAACTATCTTATGGTCCAAGGCTTTAATAAGGCTCCAAATTTATAATATATGAGTTATTACTAGAAGGAAAATCTGACTAAATTATTTTCCTTTTACAGAAAGTGGTATTTTACGTTTCATAACCTCAATGTGCTTATCCTATGGAAACACTTACTATCAATTCAAGATACGTATATTCATCAACACTCTAGAGACTCCTACATAACCCTAATTTGTTGTGTGCCTATAATTTAATTGAACATTATCGATCTTAGTTTTACTCGTATTCATTTTCAATTCTACATTTCTGCTTTTTCTATTGAAATCTGCTATCATCTCTTGCAATTCCACTCAGGATTACCTATGCATAATCATGTCATTTATTAATCCTAAGTTGTTAAGGTACCCCCCATTGATATTATCTACTACTTTTATTCAATCTAAATTAAAAAAGAAAACTTCTTCTAGGTATGCTGTGAATAAATTAGGTTAGGTGGGAGATTCATGTCTCTCCATCCTCAATCAGAATTTTTCACTATCTTTATGTAGCTTCAAGATTGCTGGATTCCTGAACACATATCTTCAGGTGCTCTGGCATAAGATTCATCTATTCCTTGTCTTTGAAGGGCTTTCGTTACTGCAGAATTTTTGACAGAATCAAATCCTTTTTCATGTCCTATAGATGACATTGTGACGGGCCGAGAGAAGGTTGTGACACAAAGGCAGGTTGAAAGCAACTGAGTAATTTATTATAGAATACTCTCCTTTATATACAAAACCTCGAGGCAACAGGAAATTTCATGTTCGAAAAACAGACAATGTTACATAGGAAAAACGCAGACATGTTTATTCTGGTTCTTTTTAGTGCGAGGGAAGAGCAAAGATACAAGCATAATATTCAATCTAAATTAAAAAAGAAAACTTCTTCTAGGTATGCTGTGAATAATTTAGGTTAGGTGGGAGATTCCTGTCTCTCTCCATCCTCAATCAGAATTTTTCACTATCTTTATGTAGCTTCAAGATTGCTGGATTCCTGAACACATATCTTCAGGTGCTCTGGCATAAGATTCATCTATTCCTTGTCTTTGAAGGGCTTTCGTTACTGCAGAATTTTTGACAGAATCAAATCCTTTTTCATGTCCTATAGATGACATTGTGACGGGCCGAGAGAAGGTTGTGACACAAAGGCAGGTTGAAAGCAACGGAGTAATTTATTATAGAATACACTCTTTTATATACAAAACCTCGAGGCAACAGGAAATTTCATGTTCGAAAAACAGACAATGTTACAAAGGAAAAACGCAGACATGTTTATTCTGGTTCTTTTTAGTGCGAGGGAAGAGCAAAGATACAAGCATAATATATACAAAATGAATTATGTACGATCGTGTGACACACGGTTGGTACAACATACATAGTAGGTTCTTATAAGTTGTTGATTTTTTTATTACCTGGTTAATTACATGGATGTAGTCAGTCGTTGAATACCCACTTCTACAGCCTGCTTGCTCTCATGGCTGATTTAAGTATAGGTATCTTTCTATTCGGCCTAATATGATTTTGGTAAATAGTTTGTATATTACTAAGAGTAAAACTATTCGGCAATATTTTCTCAGTTCTTTTATGTCTCCCTTTTTTGTGAATTAGTATAATGATAAAGCTTGTCAAGCTGTAGGTATAGAGCATTCTTGCAGACATTTGGTGTGAAGTTTAGCAAGTTTTACTAGTAAGAAAGCTCCTCTATCGGTTATTAGATAAATTGTTAGTCCATCTTCTCCTGCTGATTTGCCTCTTTTCATGCCTTTTAATGTTTTCTTTACTTCTCCTTTTGGCAAAGTCATTTCTTTTATCACTATTACATAGAATTTTATAGACATCCTTTGCAATTATAACGGCAACTCTTTTGATAATATTTCAATTGCTATCTTTTAAAACAATAATCTATTGGTCTCATATTTCCAGTCTTCTTTATATGAATTTGATGCTTCTTCCTTTCTTTAGCGTTTCATCAATTTTGGTGTGATTGTGTTTATGGATGGCTTTGGCTTTCAGTTTGTTTATTGTTTTGTATAGTTCAACTAGTTGTATTTTATCTACTGTTTCTTGGATTTTACCCCTATTTCTAATCTTTTCTTTATTAGGATTTTGGATTTTCTGATATTTTTCCTTGATTTTGCCTTGGAACTTTTTCTAAAATTTATTTTGCTTATTTTATTACATATTTTGATATATTACTGTTTATTTCTTCTCTAATTCCTTCCATAATTGCTTTCATGATATATATATATATATATATATATATATATATATATATATATATATATATATATATATATATATATATTTATAAATATTTTTTTTTGTTTATTTTTTGTTGTGTGTGTTTTTAGTTTTAGTTTGAATAAATATAGGCTCAAGTATAACAAACAGTTTAAATATCCTTCCTGTCTAGGAGTATGGATTTCAAAGTTAAGAAATAATGGGAAACTCTCTGCTGGATTGAGTCTTGTCAAGGTCTGTCGTTTCCTTTGGCATCAGACTACATAATATTGCCATCCAATGTGGGCTTCTCAAGATGGAAAGATACTGGAATGATGGACAGAGGTGAATATTGTGAATTTATAATTACAATTCTCAATGAAAATGGAGGAGAAATTGTGGGCATTGTTTAAGGAATTGTGGTTTACTATGAAACACAAAGAGCAGTTATTAGAAGAGAATGGGAACTTGAAAAGTGAAAATGAGGATGCGTGGAAGGAACTGAGGAGGCTGAAACGAATAGAAAAAAAATGAGTATAAGAAGGTGTAGAAATAAGGATAAGGAAGAATGAAGAACAAATGGATCAACAAAAGGGAATTATGATGGCGCAAGTAGCAATGATGATAAAATAGGTTAGGGTAAGGTTGCAACATGATGGGTTTTCTGTGCTTAAGGTAATGGGTTAGAAATAGAAGAAAACTCTAAGGAAAGTGACAATTGGGAAGGAGGTATTGGTAATATTGAAGAAAAATTTAAAGATATCAAGCATAGAAGGGATGATATAAAATGTTAGGAAGGATGAGAGGAAAGGTGAAATTAGAGTCAAGAAAGAATGGAAACGGGTTCAGGATAAAAGTGAGGATAATCATGAATTGCTAAAAGTTGCTAGTAAGAAGGAGGGTAAGAAAAGTATGATAAAAGACAAAAACTTATGTATAGAGCTAGATTCACTGTATTCAAATAAGTAAGAATGAGACAGATTATCTAGTGGTAGATATGATAGTAAGATTGGGTGCGAAAAAGGGTACAATACTGTGCTACGAGAGAGATACGTTGCTGGGAAAAATGTATTAAGTATATAATTAGGAATGTATGTGACTTTTCCTGTGAGCATACAGTAATTATTACCATGCTAATTATAGTGATAGCAGAAGAGTTTGGGCTCGAAAACAAGTTGATTATTTGATAGGACATTTGTTAACTAATGTACCTATGGAGTGATAAAGAGATTTTGAGTAAGACAGTGTTAAAAACAAAATAGTTGAGTAGGTAAAATGTATAAAAGGAATATCAGGTATAGGCATAGAAAAGAGATTGATGGGGCAGGTGAATCTTTGTCTAGTTGTGCAGGTCGTTTTGAAACTTTAATAAGGAAGAAGTATGGAGATGAAGGGAGAAATAGGAATTAGGAACTGATGAAGAAGTTTTCATCTACTGTGCCTGATAGTGATTATGAGTGCATTATTTTCAATTTAAATGGGAAAATACTCATTGGCATGGGGTGACATATCAAAGATAGCCACGGATTACGAGATCAGTCTATAAAGAGAGAAAATTTGTAAATGTAAGAGCTGGAATTGACGAAAGTGTAGCAGAATTCAGGGGTTTTAGAAGGTCCCTCTGAAAAGGCCAATGAGGATCGCTGATAATGTAATAGATATAAGCACTATGACGAATAATAAATGAATATCTCGAAGGAAAACTGGGAGACAGGAATATTGGCAGGAGAGAAATAAGAGTCTCAGTGCTCAGCGATGTAGGTCCAGTAGCTGTATACGTGAAAAGTGTTAAAGGTGTGGGGAAGTATGACTTAAGAAACATAAGTGCAGATTGGCATTAAGTGTTATCAGTGTGATATGACTTAGCTTATGGCAAGTGGATGATGCTGTACTTGGAAAAGAGTGATTAGCAGCAATTGTAGTATGACTACTATCGTTTCCAGAGGCAGTGTAATAGTGTTTTTCCCAAATATCTAACAAACCGGCTTATGAATTTCCCTGAAACTACAGCAATGAATGTTTCAAACATTGGCCTAATTTTTGGTGGTACAATGAATTGACAGATGTGCTTAATTAACCCGTTTACTCTTAGAAAATAAGAGGAACTTCTTCCCTTCATTCAGAGCGTTTCGAAGAAATGGTACTTAATCACGTAACTGTGACGCAGAGGTTCCCCACCCCTCCTTCGGTGTTTACACCTATGGCTATGCTAGTACTCCCCCCCCCCCTTCCTTCTTGCCTTCTTTCCTTCATTCCCATTGTTATTAGGCTACCGAGTAAATCCCTGTTAGGAAAGACTGTGTACTGCACATATAAAATGAGCTGGAAGAGCAATAAAATGTTTTATGGTGGTAGATAATGATTATATGGTTAACACAAATTATCGAACATAATAGAAGAGGTTTAAAACAGGGGTGTGGAATCGCACTGAGAGATATTCTACTCGGACTCCTACAAATTAGAGATTTGCGACTAAAAAATCCAATGAAATAAAAAAAACAAAATAAAAACATTAGTAGAACTAGAAAATTTTTTTTTTTTTTGAGAGAGTTGTATATTTGGAATGATGTTATTGGGGCAAGACTGCAGCAGGATTCAGAAATAATTTCACCGACTTTGACTCCTACCTCAGAGGCCTTTTAGTACATCCAAGGTAATCATAGGCAGCAGTTGTAGTAGTAGCTCTGAACTATTTCATATAGATTCGACTTTAGTCATGGTAAATATGTTGGTTTGTCCTCGCCATTACAAAACTACAATTGCGCTGAAACTCTTCACCATTTACAACAGAGAGAAAAAAAGAAACTGCCTGAAAATTAGTATAAATTGGTAAGAAAAGTATGACTTTAATAAGTACATGATATATTGCAATATACTGCTAGCCATATATATATATATATATATATATATATATATATATATATATATATATATATATATATATATATATATATATATATATAGATATGTATATATATATATATATATATATATATATATGTATATATATATATATATATATATATATATATATGTATATATATATATATATATATATATATATATATATGCATATATATATATATATATATATATATATATATATATGATTTAAAAATTTATCAAATGGCCGATGTCAATGCCCTTATATGAAACATCTTTTAGAAGTCTACCTATTAAGGAATTCAAGCTACTCTCTCTGGTGAAATTGATATGATAAATCATATCAAACAATGCTCTCTGTCATTTTCTTCCTGGCAATTGATGTATGGAGTAACCTGTGTTGTATGGAAGAATGAGTCCTACGGCTTAACCTAAAGAAAACTATATTTTTATTGCTTTACCAACACTCGCTTGAAGTGCGAAGTGTAGGGTTAGCATGGCTTCTATCGTCTCTTGTCATAAGTCTCATCCTTGATCTTCAATGTAAGTGAGTGGGTAAGATATAAAAGGTTGGTCTTGTGTTTAGGTAAAGTCTAAAGTCACGAATCACATTACCAGGTATGCTGAACTTTTTCTGACAAAGAATTTCGTATTGCTTGGGGTAGGTCATATGACAATTATCTATGGAGTTAAACAGGCGTTTAACAATTCGGGGGATGGGAGGTACAGGGGTAAAAACGTTATATCAACGTCACTGAGTGACGTCATCAATTTTGCGAATGTGTGGGTGGCTAACACTGGCTTTAGCCTCATTTTCTGAAGTAAAAAAGTTAATGAAACGTAATTGGCAATGCACAGTATTTCCCAAAATTAGGCCATTGTATGAAGCGCTCCCTGCTCTCATATCATGGAAATCCATCAGTTATTTTAGGAGTTATTTAAAAAAAAAAAAAAAAAAAAAAAAAAAAAAAAAAAAAAAAAAAAAAAAAAAAAAAACTATTACACGGCCTCTGGAAACGTTAGTAGGCTACTTCAAGGATGTGTAAAGAGCAGTGTGCCAATTATACTGAATGTGGTGTAGATAAGCATGTTGTAAGTGTATGTTGGAAGAAACAATTTTAGTAAGGCAGGATGTTTGGAATACTATATAGTTAGGGGATTAAGCTTGAAGAATCCTCCTGTACTTGGAGTGAATGTGACACTTAGTTGAGATGGGTTATTGCATGGAGATCTGGTGGGGGAAATGTGCATGATTGCATGAGGGTAAATAGTGTTTATTGAAATCAAATATATTGCTTTAATTGATACTGCTATTGGTTTTACCCTCGGTTTTAGGAATGCCTATGATAAGTATAGGTTTAATTGTGAACTTAAGGGCTGTAAAGGGGAAATAAGAGCTACAGGTAATTTTAGTAAGCCTGTGAAAGCTAAGTTGCGTGAAAATGATGATTGAGAATACTAGCCTTTACATTGTTGAAGGAACAAATAAGATACATGGCAAATTGATTGGCTATACATTTGAAAAAAAAAATATTGCATATTGTTACGTTCAACTATAGTAAGACGTAGATTATGCCAATTTACTCAAAAAGATTCATCAAACAATAGTAAAAGATTAACAACAAAGGAAAATGATGGCCAGCATATAAAAGATATAACTATATTTAAGATTTAACACAAGTATTTACAGCATTAAACAAGATCCACAGAAATACTCACAGCATACCAAAACTAAATAACAATATTTTATGAATTATTATGATGACGTAGGTCTTGAGTAGACTTAACAAGCTTCTATACGGCGAGGAACAGACAACGGTGCTTAGATTCAGAAATAAGGTTGATATGTAGGATAACAGCTTCTGATGATGAAGTGATGAATTTTCAACTTTTTTATCTTTTTCAAGATACTCTATCGTTGTGAGTATTCACTATATTTCAGAGCCATAGCTGAACACTGTCTTGAAATAAAAGCGGTGTATTATTCTACTCCCCCTCCTTTTGCTCGTCACTTGTCCTTTATATACGAGAGACTAATACTTCTCAATGTTTCTGATGGACGGGAGGAACCCAGGACAAGCATTACGCATCATGACACCATGCCACGGACCCCCTCTAGAATCATCTTTCATAACTCAGGCCAGTCACACGGCTGAGACCGAAACAGTATCTAGAACTCTCATCCAATAACACAACGATATTTTCGAGTTCCATTTACATCAACACATAAAAAAGTGATTGTTTTTTTTATGTCAACATACATGAACACAATAATTGTTTCTTAATTTTTTGCATCATGTATAAAAAGATGCCCCTTTTCCGGGTATTATAATACAATATACATAAGTTTAGTATACATATAACTAATCCCACAGGCTGGAGAAAAGTTGGGGGTCATTAACCAAAAGTTTTTCACAAATACAAACAGAATAATTTTACCAAACCATAATTACAAGCATAATGCTTTCATTTCAATGAACATAAAATACAAAATTGTATTTTGCATTACAAACTTCAGATGAAAAATCTAAATTTGCAGAGATGACTAATAATGACATATATATATTGATAAAAAAATAATCACAAAAAATACTAGAAGGTTTCTTCTTATCAAGTACAAGTATTCACAAATAACATTTATCCTATGCCCTTTTTCAGCTTCAGTTTAACATCCTTTCAGGGACATGGCAAAATAATATATCAAATGCAGAAATGTGCTTAATACAGGTTTTTAGATAAAACTGATTGGGTATCACATTAGCTTGACACACCGGCCAAACATAATAGAACTGAATAATATCGTGCCAAATATCATGCAAATAAATATGTCTGATATCAAAAGTCAGAATCCTACTCACTACAAAATGAGCAGTATTTTGAGTTTCGGTGAAAACAACCTGAGCAACAATATGGTATTACTTCTGATCAGACTTGGAATCAGATTTAGGATTACAGAATTCCTTGAATAACAATACATAATTTCTGACTCATTTCTGGAATAAGACAAATAATTTTTATACTGATCAAACAAAAATGTCTCAGACAAGTTAACATCATTATGGGAAGAGACATCACAAACAAAAGTACCTTTGAAAGAAAGATTACTAGAATTCTCAACAGGAGAATCATCACAAGCTAACATGTCTTCATAAGACAAGTTAGTAGAAGAGTCAAAAGACCTGACATTACGAACCAAAATGTCTTCTCGAGACAGGTTGTTGAAGTTCAGAGCTGAATCATTATCAGGAACTAACACATCATTATGAGGCATGGGAAATAACAGTCAATAGTTGAAACAGTATCATCAAATAACATATCTCCATAGGCTATGCAAGTAAAACAATCATTAGTGGAAGCAGAAAACAATACAAACCAACGAGTCTTTTCGAGGCAAGTCGGTAGAAGAAACTGCAGTGGAGACATTATTACGAAGCAACACATCACTTTTAAACGTGCAGGTAGAACTCTGAGTGTTCTCATAAGTTTAAGCTTTCAAAGAGAACAGAGTAGATAAATCAGGACTGAGAACCTCCAACTTCTGATCAAGAACTGGCTAATTAACCATCTTTGGTCGGACGTCAACATTCTCATCTACTAAGTCATTGCCAAAATATAACTGAATGCCATTAATAGACAGCTCGGAAACCACACTAACATCAACAGGCCCTGATAACCAGTCGCAATGAAGATCTAAACAATACTAGGGAACGCTAAAATGGCCACCACCAACCCACGAATGGGAGCATACTTCCCAATAAACGAATGCTCTGTATAAGGGACAACCTCCCTCAAAATAAGTGACTGTGCACAACCAGTATCACGCATGACAAAGAGGGTGCAGTGAACCACCATCAACAGCAACAAAACCCTAGCAGTATATGGCTGGAAAACCATATCAACAGGACTAAAACAACACTGGAATTAACAGGCTTTCTGTCAAACCTCGATCATTTATAGTGTCAACCTCTACTGATAGCACACTATAACGAGACTTTGGTAGAGTTACAAGAGCCACAGTTCTAGCTTCTATTCTTCTTTGCCAAAACTAAATAGCAATATTATATGAATTATTATGACGAAGTAGGTCTTCAGTTGACTCCACAAACTGCTATGCTGCGAGGCACAGCTGACTTTGCTTAGTTTCAGAAAGATGTTGATATGTAGGAACACAGCTTCCGATGATGGAGAGAGGAATTTTTGAGGTTTTTTATTTTGTTCAAGTTACTCTATCGTCATGTATAGTCACTATATTTCAGTCCCAGTGGGTGTAGCTGAAGAATGTCTCCAAACACCAGCAATGGATTATTCTACTCCCCATCTTTTCGATCACATGTCGTTTATATACGAGACCAATACTCCCGAATGTTCCCGACAGATGAGAGGTGCCAAGGACAACCATTACACAACATAACGCCATGCGACAGACTCGCTCTAGAATCATCTTTTATAACTCATACCCGTAAGACAGCTGGGGCTGTAATAGTATTTAGAACTCTCGTTCCAACACAATATTTTCGAGTAATTGTTTTATTTTACATCAACACACATGAACACATTAATTGTTTAATTGTTTACATCATATATAAGAAAATAAGCCCTTTTCACAAGTATTAGCATACAATATACATAAATTTAGTGTACATATAACATATAGCCAATTGTGAAAACAGAGCTGAGAATGAATGGCAATATTTGTGGAAATATTATTTGGATGAAGATGGTCAAGCCAGCGCCACTGTGTTGAAAGGATTCTCATGGATAACAAGAGAAAGAGTAAGATTGCCGCGTGAGAAAGGCAAGCTTAATTTTTTAAAATTTGCATGGCTGAGAAGTCTGAAATTCTTCGAAAATAGACCTTAAGACACTCTACTGGGCACAGAGAGGCATCTTCCTTCAGTGGGCAGATTCTCCAAGGACCCCACCTCTTAGTGGGTAGCTTATTCTTGGCAAGAAAGGCAGGATTAGGAAAGAGGTTCAGTTCTCCTGTTTCTAGAAACTGAATATGGCCTTTGTTTCTGAATAAGGTCACTATTTCACTAACTCTAGCCCCTGAGGCTATTGTAAAGAGAAAAAATGACTTTCTGTGCTAGATCCTTCAGAGTATAATCCTAATTGTTTAGGTTCGAAGCATAGTGCAAGACTTTGTCCAAAGACCATGTGATGGGGGTTGGTGGGGTTGCGGGCTTGAGTCTAGTGCATGCTTCTGGGATCTTCTTAAAGATTTCACTAGATATGTCCACTTCAAAGGCGTATAGATGTGGTCTAGCCAGGGCCGACTTACACGAGGTAATTGTAGTCGAAGCCAGGCCTTGTTTGTGTAGCTATATGAAGAATGCGAGACAGAAATCTATCAATATTTCTGTCGGTTTACTTGTTTTCACAAAGGAAACCCATTTCATCCATAACGTTTCATATTGGTGTCCATGTGTATCACCACTGATGGTTGTGATGGTAGCAGGGGAATTGTTCGTGCTAGGCTCTTGGCTGTTGATCACGGCCTTAACTGCATGCGCAACAGGGTCGGGGTTAACCTTAGTTGATCTCTTCGAGCGTTTCATGCATATCTTCTCCAGACTCCTGGCGCATCTTTTAGACGTGCTTTTAGCACCGGGTCTGTCACTGCTGCGAACTGGAGAGAGCCCAATACTCTTTCCTGTTGGCGTCTTGAAATCCTCTTGTGACTGATTAATCTCTTGACAGATCCCGCTATCTCTCTCCTCTTCTTAGATGGAATGGAGAGGTGGTGTGACTTTAAGTCCCATTGGATTCCTAGCCAATGGAACTTTTGAGCTGGAGAAAGGCGAGACTTCTTGCAATTGATCTTGAAGCCCAGGTGTTCCAGGAACTGGATCACCTTGTTGGCTGCCTGCAGAAAAGTAGTATTGGATGCTGTCCATACCAGCCAATCGTCTAGATATGCTACCACTTGAACTCCTTCGTAGCGTAGCTGCTGGACGATTGTGTCTGCTAGCTTCGTGAATATCTTTTGGGCGGTGTTCAGTCCGAAGGGCATTGCTCTGAAGACAAACTTCTGGAGCTTGAATCCTAGGTAGAATGAGAATGGGCAACTCATTGGAAGATTTCAGTAAGCATCTGCTAGGTCTACTGAGACTGTGTATGCCCCTTTTGGTAGAAGGGTCCTTATGTGTTGCAAGGTAAGCATCCAGAACTATTTGTTCTCGATGAACTTGTTGAGTGGAGACAAGTCTAGAATGACTCTAGGTTTGTCTGAATCTTTCTTGGGAACGCAAAACAGCCTTCCCTGGAATTTGATGGACTTCGCTTTCCTTATTACCTTCTTGTTCAAGATTTCTGAGGTATATTCTTCCAACAAGGAAGTGGAGTTTTGGAAGAATTCTGGAAAACAGGGTGGAGTTCTGGTCCATTTCCACCCAAGTCCATTCATGATTAGGCTGTGGCCCCAGTGATAGAAGGTCCAGCAATCCCGAAAGTGATACAGTCTGCCTCCTACCTGGAGTTCCTCTTTCCTTTGGGGGTCCTGCGGATTTGTTTCCGCGACCACGTCCTCCTCGGCCCCGAGAGGAGTTACCTCCTGGAGAACTTCTCTTAGAGCCTTTTCTTTTCTGACAAGGGTGAAAGGAAGTCGACTGCCCCTCAAAGTTAGGGTTAAACACTGGCCACTGGGCTACCAGTTGTTGAGGGACGGTGGTCTGAGGCATCGTGGTCATAGTAACGGCAGGAAGTTGGGCAGTTCTGCGTGGTTTCCTTGCCTTTTTATTCTTGGGCTTGGGACCTCCGTCCGAGGAAGATTTCTATTTTTAGCTCATGCCCCACTTTTGGAGAAGGTTCATGTTGTCCGTGGCTCTTCTGGCTATGATCTCTTGGACCCGTTCCTGTAGGAAAAGGCCTTTACCCCAGATGCTCGAGGTAATCAGCTTCCTTGGTTCGTGTCTTATGGTCGCTGAGGCCAAAACAAACTCTCTGCAGGCTCTCCTCGCTCTGAGGAAAGCATATAAGTCTTTCACAAGGGTACCCATGTGAGACTTAGCCAGGAAGATGAACATTTCTGGTGCCTTCTGTAGACCTGCACTCAATTCCAGGCAGTTCTGATGAGAAAGAGAGGCCGCAAATCTCTCCTTCGATTCCTGTTCCCTCCTCAGAAGATGGTCTGGCAACTTTGGAAGGTTCTCATTGAACTGCTGGCCTGCTATCTCTGGATCCAACTTAGAGACAGAGAAGGTCAGGTGGACATCCTTCCACTTCCCCTAGCGGGTAGGCAGTGCTAGAGAGAATGGTTTGCATTCCTCTACGGTAGGGCAGGATTTGCCCTCGTCGACTGCCTTAACAGCAAAGTCTAGTGGTTTCTCCGAAAAGGGAAAGAGATGTAGGAAGGAGTAAGAAAGGTGGGATGTCTCTTACTTAGTACTGAGACTTTGGAGTTGGTGTACCCGGCTCCTTTCAAGGTTTTCAGGAGGATGGCTTGCGCCTTGTCATGCTCGAAGACAATGACCTCTTTGGGTACCGTTTCCTCAGGGGCTGCATGTTCATCCTACAGTCTCATGTAACAGTCTGGGTAAGCTTAAAAGTTAGGCCAGAACTCAAAAGGTCTTCAAACAGTTTGGCCTCCAACTTCTCCGAGATGAATAGTTTCCCATTCACCATAGACATATGCTCCCCATACCTCCAGGGGTTGGTTTCAGAGCAGTGATGGAGATCTAACACTCTAAGGGGCTTCTTAGTGGAGCCCTTGGTATGTCCAGGGCACGTCTGCCCTCTCCTGCAACAGTATCTGCTTCTACCTGAGTGATTCTCTCATCGTTTCTTGTTCCTTTTGGAACAATTCCATCATCTGTTGAATCGAAGTGAGGATCACTTCGTTTTTGTCAGCATGTGCAACTAGTTTTGGAGTTGGGGTTGAAGAAGTTGACGGCATAGGTTGGTATGTCGTCACGGCGAACTAAGGGTCTTCGGTTGCCGTTGAAACGGATCCTTCTTTCTCCGCTTGTGGATGTTCCATATCTTCTTCAGGGCCTCCTTGCAGTAGGTCCTGCTCAGTGTCAGTGGACACTTCTGACATCCTCTCTTGGTGGATGTCCATGCTCTCCAATGCCTTATCTATATCCGCGTCGATCTTCAGTTGTATGAGGGGAGGCTGGACCTGTTCCTGGGGCACCACCGCGTTTGGTAGAGCCTTGGGGAACACTAGGCACCTTATGGAGTCGTTGGGTAAGTTAGGTCCCGGAGAGTTCTTCTGGAACCTTCTTACCCATTTGCGTAGGGTCTCCCTCGCTGTATCCCTAGTCTCTATGTTGACTGGGGGGCTTCTCCAAAGCCGTTGGCCAGCAGGGTCAAGCAGGTGGGGCAACCCTTCTGGTCCCAATACTTGAGGACTCCACACACAATGCAGCATGGGGCATGAGTCCTGCACTTCGTGTGGCCACAAAAGTCTTTGCCTTTGTGGTTGCAGAACAAGGCTGCACACTTCTCCATTGGCTCCTCCTGTAAAGGAAAAAGGGCTTAATGAGTACTTAATTTTTATATCAGTGATATAAAATCATACAATTTTTATTAACAATAGTAATTACTATTGTTTATGGTAGCTTAGGATAGTAACCTTGAAAGGAAGTAGAAAAGACACATATCTGTGTTTCCTCTCCCAGGCCATTGCTGAGACCTCCGTCAGTAATAATATTTAATTTCCCAGGTAGGGAGAATACAAGGTAGAAAAAATTCTGAGAACTAGTGTTAGAGTTAGTAAGCGTCTATAATAACATTATCCACCTGTAGTATATATTAACAGAAATCGGTGATTTTTTAGGGTCCTGATGATCAAAAAAACAATCTGGGTGTTGAGGGAGTACTCAGCCTCAACATAATATCGTGGTCACAACAATTAAATGCGACAGGAAACACAGAGTATGTTAGAAAACATGTGTACTACTGTATAGTTGTATACTGTATTATAGCCGGCGGCACGGCAGTGTTAGGTTAGTACCTGGCGGTATTAACTGATAGAGGGAGAAAAAGTATTAAGGAAGGAGAGTTTCCTATTATAAGGGTTAAACATAACAGTTGGAAGTGTAGGAAGACTATCAGGCCACCTACTGTCTCCTTGCCAGAATGAAAGTTCCAATGGAAGGGGTAAGAATCTGTCGGATACTAGCTTCCACCCATCCACAAAAGGCCTGTCGCCGGCTATGACGTCGGCGGAAAAAAAATTGTGGATGGCACCCCAAGGGAGGGCTGAGGACTTCCCAAAGTATATTTGGTTTCCCACCAGCAGCCGTCAGGAGCTGTCTCAATCTTCTCCCCAATATTATTCCCTTCCTGTGAAGGAAGGAAGTAAGGGGGAAGGTGGCAGAGACGGCTGAACTAACTTCTACCGGCAGGGTACCACCCGTTGACGCAGTCACCCTAGCAAGCGGGGATGACTGTCAGAATACCGGTGAAGAAATTTTGTGATGGCTATGGCGTCACTAAAGGACAGAAGGGGAAGGTTAAAGGGTTGTATATTTCATTGAAATGAGAGGTGGCGGCAGGTATGCCGCCTACCTTCAACAGTGAACTGAGGAAGCATCGCTTCCTGTGCTGACGACATCGTCGGCAGCAAATGAACCATGGTTGCTTTGCTGACGACATCG
>NC_090732.1:61965771-61978271 GCF_036898095.1 Palaemon carinicauda
CTGTGGTTCTTCTGCATCTGAGCATCACGTTTTCCTGTGATTTTTATGCATATATATATATATATATATATATGTATATATATATATATATATATATATATACATATATACATACATACATATACATAAATATATATATATATATATATATATATACTGTATATATATATATATATATATAAATGTTTATATAAACTCGAAAAAACCTTCTATTCGAGAAATTGCTTTTGAGTGATAATTCTAATGAAAAATTAGCTAGTAAATTTTTGCACTTCTATATCATTTAACTTTTTCTGAGTTACTAAATTTATACATATAAATATCTCTCAACCCTTTTCTGAGATGGATGATAGAAAAGTATATCAGCGGCAATAAAGAGGGGAAGGTGTTATAGCCCCCCCCCCCCCCCCAGCCCCCCTTCTGCTATGCCCATGGATAATACTGAAATTTCAGTGTATTCTGTTATAGTTGATATTTGGGTTATTTCTTTCATCCAGATCTGTGAATGAAAAATATTTTCTTTTTAAAAGTTTTATGTTCTTCTATCTTGGCGCTTTTTTTATTTTAGCGACTTACTGAAATACTCATTCAAACATTGGCTTCATAGTAATGAGGCAACTTCATGTTTTTATTTATTCTCTTCTAATATGAATGAGGTTATTAGGAACTTTCAAGATTTTGGTAATCTGAACAAATGAAAAAATTCAGGGTGTTAAACTGATAACACTTCCCAAACCTCGCGGCAATATTCCAGAACAATATAGATTGAAGTCTAGTTTACTTTCTATTAAGTATTTCATGCGTTTAGTATGTTATATTTGTTCATATTCATATATATCCATGAACTTTCAGAGGCACAATAGTCTGTTGCAACGTGATTTTCAGGAGTCATTGAAAAATGCTAAATAGGCCTATTGGTGTCTAAAATGATTAGGCTTGGAATCAAGAGTTGGAAGATCCTGTGAGGAAAATCGTTGGGTTAAGTCACAGACTGTAAAATGTGTTGGACATTTGACAAAACGGGGTACCGGTGGAACTAATCCGCTGGGTGGCTCTTTGGTGAACGGAGACACTAATGCTTGGCCGCTAGCTTAACAGCAGACAGTCAATGCACTATTTCAGAGGACAGGAACGTTATTCGGGTGAGAGGGTGCGGGTTAAAGTTTGTAAAAGTACCGACAGTCTGGGGTATGGGAACGTCCCCCAGATATTTTTTTTATCTCTCTCTTTTTTTTTTCTTTTTACAAGGAAACCCGCTTCGGTGCAATTTCCTGGCATCTGACAGCAGATTGTAATAACAACTAAATTTTATGGACGAATTTTATGTGACCAATTACAATTTCTACACAGTAACGATTATTAAATACCAGTAAGCCTTCTTGATGAATTTACCAAAACATGATAACGATATTAGTTCTTCGCTATAAATTAATTCATATATTGATGAAATTAGGGCTATCAGTTTTCCAAGAGTTCAATATTTTTACTTACGATTTATGTGGCATGTTCAAATTTTATCTTTAAATTTTTAATAGCTTTTATATGTTTTATTTTGTCTGTTTTATGGTTCACAGGAGACAATTATCTAAATCTTTTTATTGATAATGAGGTTATTTATCTTTGTTTTTGAAATATGATGATAAGGTATGAAGATGAAAATCCCTCTAACAAAACTACTCCAGTGACTTAAAAATAGTACATTGATCATAAAAAATTGAAATTTTTAATATATTGACATTGATCATAAAAAATTTAATATATTGGTATATACATATATATATATATATATATATATTTATATATATACATACACGCACACACACACATATATATATATATATATACATACATACATATATATATATATATATATACATCTATATATATATATATATATATATTTATATATATATGTATATATATATATATATATTTATATAAATATGTATATATATTTATATGTATATATATATATATATATATACTGTATATATATATACAGTATATATATGTATGTATGTATATATACAGTATATATGTATATATATGCATATATATATATATGCATATGCATATATATATATATATATATATAAATATATATATATATGTATTTATAGATACATATATTCTTACAAAGCAGGTCTAGACTAAATATTTTATTCATGTATTTCATTTGTATATGTAAGAGGTATAAAGCCAGCTCGTAAGGTGATTTTCTCTCATGTAGGTATAAGTAATTGTATGTAAATTGCAGAAGAATTTCGTTGTTCATTTAATTGTATTTTTTATTAAATTCAGTGTATGAAAATTTATGTTATTTTTTAAGAATGAAATCTTTATTTCACATATTTTGTCACGAAGTCTTATGCAATCTCGATTAAGTATGCTGTACGAACCATACAAGGTATGAACGAGTACTTATGTAATTTTTTTACAAGGTATTGCGTCATGTTGGTGAGAGATTACGCAATATAGGCCTATATATTTCCATGTGTTTAGAATACTCTTGAAAACGCCAAAGATACTTTTATCTTTGTTTTTAAAGTTTCGAGGAGGTAGGTGGGCGGAGTTAGCTGGGAGAGTCTCCTCGCTTGTGCTTTGGTATACGTCTGATACTTTATCGTTGACAACCTTACACTGCTACGCACTGCCAAAAGCTTCATTCATGTCAGTGTATGTAAATATACTTTATTTTTTAAGAATTAACTTTTTATTTCACATATTTTGCTACGAAGTCTTATGCAATCTCGTTTAAGTGTGCTGGGGGAACTATACTAGGTATGAGCGAGGGCTTATGTAATTTTTTTACAAGGTACTGCGGAATGTTTGTGAGATATTACGCGTTTGTTATATTTCAACATGTTTAGAATATTTTTGAAAACTACAGACTTAGTTTTCTTTTTTTTTAAAGTTTCAAGGAGGTAGGTGGCCGGAATTAGCTGAGAGAGAGTCACCTCATTTGTGCGTTGGTATTCGTCTGATGCTTGATCGTTGGTAACATTACATAACTAGGCAATGCCCCCAAGATTCTAGACTCCCTGGCCAAGACTAATCTAGAACTTTTCAAATATATATATATGTATATATATATATATATATATATATATATATATATATATATATATATATATATATATGTATATATATATATATATATATATATATACATATATGTATATATATACATGTATATATATATATATATATATGCATGTGTATATATGTATATATATATACATATATATATATATATATATATGTAATAATTATAAATTACATATTAAAATACATGACCCAAGGGATCAATGGAGAAGTTAGGAAGAGTGTGAGAACGCCAAATCAGTCATAAACAGGATGCGAAAGTCAAGACCAAGCTAAACCTTTGCAATGTAACATTTTTGTATGAAGAGTAAACACAATACAAGCATCCCGTGAGAAACAGTTGAGTGTCTCACCGGAACAAGATGGCTCCCTGTACTAATGTTGTGTTTACATATTTGTATAAATGCTGAGATAACTAAGTATACGTTATCATCTAACATGATATTTTTGTTAGTTCTTTTCAACACTTCATACGGAATGGTCATCCGACCAAATCATCTATACTCCTGTGATGGAGCTGCTAATAAACTGTTTTAAAAGTTAACATTCATAGACTTATTCAGAAGAAGTAACCTACAAGTCTAAACTATACATATCACATTGAAGAGACATGAGATGGAACTCTAATGTGTGTTTATAACAGTACCACATCAACCATTGGTGGCAGCGAATCAACTTTAAGAACCAGTAGTTTAAACTGTAATACTTAGCAGTTACAACAGTAATGAATCTACAATTTCGACAAAGTATCTACGTCTACCGAAGAAATGAACGCATCGAACATCAACTATAAATATTATACAAACTGAGGAACTGGATCTTCAATCAACATCTTAAGAAGACGAAGGAATGGCATTCAACTTTATCGACGTTTATTAAACATTCATGAATCATATCCAGGAAACAACACATTCAACAATAGACGGGATATCAAACCGAAAACATTCACCTAAACAGCTAATCTCTCGCAAACCAGAGAGAGAGAGAGAGAGGAAATGACGTCATCGCCCTTCGCTCATATATACTGAAAGCTAAGTACATTTCTTTATTCATTCAGTTTTAGGCAGTGAAGTGTTGTTATCACGAGTCGATCGTCCATTATTGCCGGGGTGAGTTGTTTACAAATCTTCATTTTTCCTTCATTAAAGGAAACTGTATTCAACTTCGAATTCTCGTCTAGAATTTTTTTTTTCTTCTGTGCTAATTCCGTTTTCTTTCAGAAGTTCTCGAGAAATATCTTAATATTAGTATCATTGTTTTGAGGATTGTGTTATAAATCTGCAACATTTCTTTAATGTATAGTGCTTATGCGTTTACACAGTGGACGTCTGTATTCATATAGATATTTTGATAGGATCGCAAGGAATCGAAGAGAAAGAAAACAAGTTAAAGTAAATATGACGCCTCCTGTGAGTCCAAGTAACCCCACCCCCGGACCAAGTAACCCCATTCCCGCTCCCGTAGTAACACTAGTAAATACGCGTTCAGCTATCCTTCCTTTTCAAGGTCGGGTCAATGGGTTCTTACCTCAGAATGTCGAGTCTTGGATTTCTTCCGTTGAAGCTCACTTAAATGCTAAACGTATCACAGACCAATTTGTACAGTTGCAAGAAGCTAAAGGGGATGCAAGTGCGTACCTGAGGAGAGTTTCTTTTCAAGAGGCAGTTACATGGGACGATTTCAAAGTTAGGCTATGTGCGATCTATGGCGGTGAGGAAGCCTTAGATGTAGTTTTAACATTTAAGAAATACACTTAATCAAGCCACTATGACTCGGCTTAATGTTATAGAGAGAGCAGCTCTCATTGCCGATAGGCTTAATGAATATCAGGATATTTTAGGTAATTCCACTTGGGTTACTGGAGATAACATCGCCGTGAAAGATTTCTTACGATTAATGTATTTAACTTGCATGACACTTATGTTGCCAGAAGCTTTAGTGCAGTGTTTTGATCAAAGTTACCGCCCGAAAGTACAGAATTGGATGTATATAAACAGATAAAGAAACACATGTCTAAGTGTACTGATCTAGATCCCTTGTTTACACAAGTTTTTGCAAAAAATGAAACTAAGCCACAACATGTAAACGTAGTTAATAATAGTCAAGTTGCAGGAATAACGCGTTATAATTGCAAATGTCAAGGTCACTTGATCGCAGACTGCAGAACGCGATTCTGTTCGATACATAATAGTTCAACTCATTCATATAGTCAATGTTACTCGCGTAATCAACAACAGAATCCTAGAAATACACAGTCAATTCCACAGTCAATTCCCTATGGAAATAAAAAGAAAAATCAAGAAGAAACATCCAAACGTCAATGCAGTTCAAAAATCAAAAACAAACAAATAGTGCTTCAAATAACTCTGATCCTGGACCGTCTAGCCAGAACTCGCAAGGTCAGACTAATTTTCAGAATGTGCAGAGCAAAGCAAATACCACATAACTAACTCCAATGGGGAAGAGAGTGATGTTGGGTCATTCGTATCAACATCAGTAGTACCAAATAATCCATTTAATATTTTATCAGATCATTGTGAGGCAATAGATTTTCCTATGAAACACAGCCGAATCAAATAAATCAGTGCTGACTCACGTAGATTTGCAACAAATTCACACAATAATAAGCCAAAATGAGTTACGACCAACATTATATGCTGTAAATTTAGAACACAGATCATTTACATTATTTTTTGACTCTGGTAGGCCATGTAATATCATGGATTTGAGGACACATCATTTGTTATTTTCGAACTTCCCTATAGAGAAGTCCGGAGTAAGGCTCTCGGGTATAGGAAGTAATGAATTAAATGTAATAGGTGTAACTCATGTTCAGTACAAGGTCGGTAAGCGCGTTTGCCAATACCTTTGTTGTTGTACAAAACCTTGATATGTATCCAGCTGTAATTATAGGATACCCGTCTATGGGCAATCAAAACATTATATTAGCCCCTGCCTAACACGGCGTGTATATCAAAGGAAAATTCTATAAGTCTTCTAATACCTTAAAATCAGTTTTGGATAAAAAGGAGACGACAAATAAAACAGTGACGTACGTTGAAGAACTAATCACTTGTCTCATTAATAAAGAAAAAATATACGCAACCCAACAGAATTCTCATTCACCCGTAATATCATCTTGCACGCAATCTATCGAGCCGAACGTTACTTCGAATATAAAAGTGCGAGTAAAGAAAACGTTGCCGGGATCTGAAATATTAATCCTTTCCGACACTTTGAAAACTAACGGAATGTCCGTCACACAAGCTATTTATACAGTCGGCTCAAAACAACAATGTAATATTGAAGTCTGTAATCATTTAAATACCACTTTAGTAATTCACAAAAATCAAAATATCTTGGATGTAAAAGTTTATAAACATCGTACTCTTACTGTCGCTGAAATCAATCATGCTCAATCAGTTGTGGATGAATCCCTTTTGCAATCTATTAAAAATGAAATCAATAAAGACATTCAAGACGAAGAAATTCAGCAGAAAATTTTTGGACTTTTAACTAAATATCATGATGTTTTTTCCACTACGGATGGATCATTAGGAAAAACATATGTGATCGAGCATCAAATAAGGTTAAAGGAAATGCAGAAAATTATCTATGTACCCTCGTACAGACTCCCTATGAAATTCCAGAAAGAAATAAATGATGAAGTAGGTAAAATGCTAGAAGAAGGAGTCATTAGGAAATCAAACAGCCCTTATAATTTTCCATTAATAGTTGTACCGAAAAAAGATCAAACATGGCGTATCTGCGTCGACTTCCGTCGTCTAAACGAGGAGACGATCCCTGATCGATTCCCAGTGCCATGTACTGACGATATTTTGTCTTTGTTAGGTCAGAATAAATATTTTACCAGTTTGGACTTACTTAAAGGCTTCCACCAGATATCATTAGCAGAAGATAGTATCCCATACACAGCCTTCAGCACAGCCAGGGGACATTATGAATTTTTACGGATGCCTTTTGGTTTACGTTGTGCTCCTATAACATTTACAAGAAGGATTAACATAGTGTTTGGAGACTTGTTAGGGGATATATTGCATGCCTATATGGACGACCTTGTAATCTTTTCTAATACCTTAGAAGAACATTTATGTAAACTAGAACTAGTACTACAGAGACTAAGACAAAATATCTTAAGGGTAAAGATTAGTAAGTGTGAATTTTTCAAGTCAGAATTAGTCTATTTAGGTTTTACGGTGTCTAGCCAAGGTCTTAAAGTAGTCCACGATAAAGTGTCGGTTATCCGTAACTTTCCAATACCTACTACTGTCAAGGGAATACAGCAATTTCTGGGGTGTAGTGGATATTACAGGCGTTTTATACGCAATTATTCAATAATAGCCGCTCCCCTAACTGATCTTACGAAGAAGGGCGTAGATTTCATATGGTCTGAGCAGCATCAACAGGCGTTTAATACCTTGAAAGATGAACTGTGTAGTTCTCCTATCTTAAAATTTCCTGACTTCGGTAAGGAATTCTTCATTGCAACAGATGCCTAAGACTTAGGAGTAGGTGGGGTATTGCTTCAGCAATATGACAATCAGTTTTTCCCGATAGCTTTTTATTCACAAAAACTGAGAACTTCCGAAAGTAAGTATGCAGTAATAGACAAGGAAGGGCTAGCTATTGTTAATTCACTAGTGCATTTTAAGTTCATAATATACGGTTATCCTGTCAAGGTTCTTACTGATCATAAACCCCTAACCGACTTCTTTAAAGGCTTTAGTCACAGCCCCAAACGAACTCGGTGGCATATGATCATCCAAGACTTTGGTGCGAGAATCGGGTATTTACTAGGGAAAGCAAATATCATTGCTGATGCATTATCACGCAACCCCGTTTCATCCTGTACGGAGCCATTAGCTGAATTAATAGATATATCAACATCCATGCCTATTGTTAAAACTGTATCTGAACAGGAAGATCTGGGCTGGAGCACTGAATTATTATAGACTGAGCAAAGGAAAGATTAGAAATTAGAAAAAATCATAAATGCTTTGGAAGGAAATCGTAAGGAAAAGGCATATATAAAGTATACGCAGCAAAATTATATAATCAAAGACAATATTCTGTGTAGATCTGTGACAAGGAAAACCCGCAATAAACCACACGTGACTAATGACCAGGTAGTGGTGCCAATCTCACTTATATCCACTGTCCTGAATTGGTTGCATGTAAATCCATTACATAGACACCCGGGGTTCTCCATAATGTCACAGAAAGCCAAATCATTGTTTTATTGGCATACGATGCTTACAGATATAAAAAACACATAGCTAATTGTCGCACTTGTCAGGAAAACAAAGGGCACACGAAAACACCTGTCAGCCTAGGGGCTTATCCCGTGCCCAATCAACCCTTTGTAAGAATACATTTAGATTTATTAACAGGATTTTACGATTCAGACAGAGGAAATAAGCACCTCATAGTAATTGTAGATGCTTTAACTCGGTATGCAGAACTAATAGCGCTTAAAACTAAAACTGCGATTGAATGCGCTGGGAACTTTTACGAGTGTTAAATTTGTAAACATGGAATTCCACACATGATAATCTCAGACTCGGGTGGTGAATTTAATGATCACTTTCTTACCTCATTGTGTGAATTCCTTAGCATAAAGAAAATAAATACCATGATATATCACCCAGAGTCGAATGGGCTAGTGGAAAGGGCAAATAGAAAAGTTTTAAATATATTAAGAGTAACACTAGGGGGATCAGACCCCAACTGGGATATTGCAATACCTGCGGTACTGAGTACTCTGAATCACTCATATCCTGTATCAATTAAAATGTCGCCGCACGAGGCATTGTATGGTACCCCAGTTAGAACGCCTTTCCATGTATTAACGCCTACAACTAATTTATCGAATCCTTTAAAGGAATGTATAAATGCAAGCAAAAGTCGTTTTGATATCCATCGAAAGAATTTAGAAGAATCACAAATCATAATGAAAAGGAATCATGATAAAATAACGAAGCCAACTAAAACATATACCGTGGGTGATAATGTATACATACAGGTAAATGTACGTAAAGGACTCAATTACAAACTATCACCTAAGTTTGAAGGCCCATTCAACATTTTGGAAACATTAACGGCCAATAGATTTAGAGTTCAAAACGTATCCTAACCCACTGATGAGAGAATTGTACCATTGGCTCACATAAGAAATTAAAATAAGAGAGAAGGAAGTGAGGGAAATTTTTTTTATCTATGAAACTTATGTTTGTCTGTTAAAATTTTTGTTTTCTTCTTAATACAGGAGTAATTACATATGTTTTTCTCGTTGCAGGTTTCCAAGGTGAAGTTTTTATTGTTAGGAGCGATATTGTTCGCTCAGACATTTTTCTCGTGTGGGAAGAGCTCTAAAACTAAAAGTATAGATTTTAGATATGGCACTATAGTAGAGAGAACAGAAGACGTTTTTTATTACCGCAAGTAATATAGTTATAGAAGTACGCATGCAAGCCATTTTTCTCCCAGAGAATGATGTCACTAGCTTAAAGAGTGACATTTCAAGGTTTGCTGCTTCATTAAATGAAATGCATAAAAGACATTTTCCTTTTAAAACAGAGAGTTCGCTTGCACCGACAATGAGAGTGGCAGAAATGCTTTCACAAGACTTGCAAAATAAGACTTACGAGACAGAATCAGAATCTTTGACTCGTAACCTTTTGATGTGGACAGTAAGACACACTAACCTTGAAAGACGTAACCCGTTTATTTTTGCTGCACTAAACATCTTTGGATCTGTTGCAAGTTAGGCTTAGAGATTTCAAATCGTCTTAAAATCAGTAATCAAAATAAGAAAATTGAGTTTTTAACACATGAAAACGAATTAATTTTATCAAAACTAAGGGATCAGTTAACTTCAATCAATCAAATTATGAGTTTGGTGAACGAACATTCTAGTAATATCAGTCAGATTATGGAAGTACAAGACTTGTTGGCAACGTTAACGTATTATAATTCAAAAATAGATCATATCCAGGAATGCATAGCAGCAAAAGAGGTCCAGCCTGTCACAGTGAAAGAGCCAACATCCTCTCTTCTCAAGTGCTTCAATTGGGTATCCTTTCCAAGGTGAATAAGTTTTTTACCCAAAATATATCGTGTGTAGTGTTTTCAAATGTTAATTAAACTTTGAAGGTGATTTCAAATTTTTATGTTATTGTACGTGCTGGTATTATATAAATGTTTGTAACTGGTCCTGTGAGTTTATGTTAAAACAGTGAACTATAATTTTAATGCTATCTATTTAGAACCCTTGTGTGAGTAAAAAACACGTGAATGTCTTAATTACTTTTATGTAAATTTCATTTAGTATTTACTCTTTAGAGTATTAAATTGTTATCTATTTTCATTGATTGTCAAGATTAAATATTTGTGTAAAATTTAATTTGCAGTGAAACAAGTGTTTTCAGTGTACTATTTTCCTGTCCTTGTCGAAGGTTTTGTTTAGATTTAATGCTTCGGGTCAAGTGATCATATAGTTTTCGGAGTGTACTATTTTCTTATCTTAGTCTAATGTTTTGTTCAGATTTAATATTTTGAGTGATTCATTTTGGTAATAATCTTTTGTATTAATGTTGTAAAACTTTCAAAGAATATATTTATTTCTATAAAATGTGTATTATTTCGTTCACCAGTACTTCTTACAGAGCTCTCTCATATCCCTGTTAAAGAGTCAAAGTAAGATGTTATTTTGAATAGTTCAAGTAATCAATAACTCAGTTTTGTTCGGAGTGTACTTAAGAGACCTTTTGATATTCAGTGTTTTTGTATATTGCTATCTGGGAGTTATATAATTTTTTCAGAGTAACAGATTTATGTAAATATAAACAGGTAAGTTTGGAACTCGGGAGGTTATGTAACTTGCCAGCCATAATATATATTATATTTTTTGGTACCCAACCCAGGACCACAATATATCTTTGGTGCCCAGACCCTTGGGATTGAGCGAGTCTGTTTTAAATATTGGTGTTTTCATTAAAGGTTAAAACAATTTAGTGTTGATAGGATTCTGTGTATTGTTAGGAAATATTATTTTTGGAGAGGTAAATTTTTCTGTAAGTACAAGCTGTCAGAGTTTGATAGCCAAGAGTTTTTGGAAAACCCAATAGTTCAGGAATTTTCTGAATCTAATGTAAATAAAGCTCAGGGCCTCTCTATTTTAATAGTATGTGGTGGCCCTGCTACGAGGGAAATGATTAAAGCTCAAATCAGGAGTCTAGCCTTAGAAGCATTGAAAAACTCGGGAACGTTGTCGAAAGAATATATTGTAGCAGCTCGTGTATTGTTGAAGGAAGCTAAATGAAGAATTCGTAGTGAAGCAAGGATCAGTTGACGTACAAATTGAAGGCATGAAAGCAGAAAGAAATGTAGAGGTTGAGATTCGACAAATTGCAGATGAAGAAAATTTAATTAAGTTGAAGATGATGGCAGAACGAAAAGAAAGAGAGAGAACACGGGAAGAAAGAGAGGTAGAAAAAGCCCTACGTGCAAGCGAAATGGAAGCAAGACAGGAAGAAGGAGAGAGAGAAAAAGCAAGAAATGTGAGGGAAATGGAAGCGAGAGAAATTGCGAGATGAGGAGAAAGAAAGACATGACAGGAGGAAAGAGAGATATAAGAAGCAAGACACACAAGGGAATTAGAGCTATTGAATGCCTGTGCAAAGTCAGCAACACAGACAGAGATGATCCCTGCTTTGCCCAATCCCGTTTTTAATATGACAACCGCCGAGAGGTTGATTAAAAAATTCACAGAAGATGCTCCCAATGAATTCTTTGATCATTTAGAAATGCTCAGTTGGCAATGGAATGGCCAGAAGATTAATGGTTTGTGTTATTGCAAAGTGTCCTCATTGGGAAAGGACGCAGTGTTTATCTTTCCTTATCTCAGGATCAGAGGAAGGAGTATCAAGAAGTAAAGAGGAGCCTGCTACAAGTGTATCAGATGACCCCTGAATATTATAATAAAAGATTCAGTAGTTTGCAGAAGGACAAATAATAACTCTCCAGGATTACGCTTATAAGGTGCAACGATGTTTTAAGAGATGAATAGAGGCTGCTAACGGGTGGGAGATGGCTGATTTAGAAGATTTGATAGTAACAGAACAATATCTACGAGGAATTCCTGAACATATTCGAACGTACTCGAGAGAGAGATGAAGAAGCTTGATAAAGCCGCTTCGCTTAATAAAGATTACAATATCATCAGTCGTAACTCCTCCTCAGGTATGAAGTTTAAACCGTCGTTCCGACAAAGTATCAAGTATTCGCCGAACCATGGAAACTAGTTCAGAAATATCTATGTGAACAAGTTCAATAGTTACAGTGGCTGTAGCACTGGTACTGTTCCAAAGCAGAAT
>NC_090732.1:61980771-61985771 GCF_036898095.1 Palaemon carinicauda
CGTATATATATGTATATGTATATGTATATTTACATGTTTATACATATATATATATATATATATATATATATATATATATATATACACCTCCAGGAATGCATAGCAGCAGTTGAGATCCAGCCTGTCACAGTGAGAGAGCCAACATCCTCTCTTCTCAAGTGCTTCGATTGGGTATCCTTTCCAAGGTGAATAAGTTTTTTACCCAACATATATCGTGTGTAGTGTGTTCAAATGTTAATGAAACTTTGAAGGTGATTTCAAATTTTTGTGTTATTGTATGTGCTGGTATTATATAAATGTTTCTAATTGGTCCTGTGAGTTTATGGTAAAACAGTGAACTAGAAGTATAATGCTATCTAATCGGAACCCTTATGTGAGTAAAAAACACATAAATGTCTTAATTATTTCTATGTAAATTTCATTTAGTATTTACTCATTAGAGTATTAAATTTTTAACTATTTTCATTGATTGTCAAGATTAAATATTTGTGTAAAATTTAATTTGCAGTGAAACAAGTGTTTTCAGTGTACTATTTTCCTGTCCTTGTCGAAGGTTTTGTTTAGATTTAATGCTTCGGGTCAAGTGATCATATAGTTTTCGGAGTGTACTATTTTCTTATCTTAGTCTAATGTTTTGTTCAGATTTAATATTTTGAGTGATTCATTTTGGTAATAATCTTTTGTATTAATGTTGTAAAACTTTCAAAGAATATATTTATTTCTATAAAATGTGTATTATTTCGTTCACCAGTACTTCTTACAGAGCTCTCTCATATCCCTGTTAAAGAGTCAAAGTAAGATGTTATTTTGAATAGTTCAAGTAATCAATAACTCAGTTTTGTTCGGAGTGTACTTAAGAGACCTTTTGATATTCAGTGTTTTTGTATATTGCTATCTGGGAGTTATATAATTTTTTCAGAGTAACAGATTTATGTAAATATAAACAGGTAAGTTTGGAACTCGGGACGTTATGTAACTTGCCAGCCATAATATATATTATATTTTTTGGTACCCCACTCAGGATCATAATATATCTTTGGTGCCCAGACCCTTGGGATTGAGCAAGTCTGTTTTAAATATTGGTGTTTTCATTAAAGGTTTAAACAATTTAGTGTTGATAGGATTCTGTGTATTGTTAGGAAATATTATTTTTGGAGAAGTAATTTTTTTTGTAAGTACAAAATGGCACAGTTTTAATAGCCAAGAGTTTTGGGAAACCCAATAGTTCAGTAATTTTCTGAATCTAATGTAAATAAAGCTCAGGGCCTCTGTTTTAATAGCATGTGGTGGCCATGCTACGAGGGAAATGATTAAAGCTCAAATCAGGAGTCTAGCCTTAGAAGCATTGATATACTCGGGAACGTTGTCGAAAGAATATATTGTAGCAGCTCGTGTATTGTTGAAGGAAGCTAAAGAAGAATTCGCAGTGAAGCAAGGATCAGTTGACATACAAACTGAAGGCATGAAAGCAGAAAGAAATGTAGAAGCTGAGATTCGACGAATTGCAACTGAAGAAAATTTAATTAAGTTGAAGATGATGGCAGAAAGAGAAGAAAGAGAGAGAACACGGGAAGGAAGAGAGGTAGAAAAAGCCCTAAGTGCGAGCGAAATGGACGCAAAACAGGAAGAAGGAGAGAGAGAAGAAGCATGACATGTGAGGGAGATGGAAGCGAGAGAAATAATAATAATAATAATAATAATAATAATAATAATAATAATAATAATAATAATAATAATAATAATAATAGCACAAAGTTGTTCGTCTTTCACAATCTGACGATTTTGTCGGTCTTAGGTCTCAGGTCTTGGTCTCGAGTTTTGGGTCTGGGGTCTTAGGTCTCAGTCTCAGTGTTAGGTCTCAGGTCTCGAGGAGAAAGAAAGATATGGCAGGAGGAAAGAGAGATAGAAAAGCAAGACACACAATGAATTGGAGCTATTGAATGCCTGTGCAAAGTCAGCAACACAGACAGAGATGATCCCTGTTTTGCACAATCCCGTGTTTAATATGACAACCGCCGAGAGGTTGATTAAAAAATTCACAGAAGAAGCTCCCAATGAATTCCTTGATCATTTAGAAATGGTCAGTTGGCAATGGAATGGCCAGAAGATAAATGGTTTGTGTTATTGCAAAGTGTCCTCATTGGGAAAGGACGCAGTGTTTATCTTTCCTTATCTCAGGATCAGAGGAAGGAGTATCAAGAAGTAAAGAGGAGCGTGCTACAAGTGTATCAGATGACCCATGAATATTATAATGAAAGATTCTGAAGTTTGCAGAAGGACAAATAATAACTCGCCTGGATTACGCTTATAAGGTGCAACGATGTTTTAAGAGATGAAGAGAGGCTGCTAACATGTGGGAGATGGCTGATTTAGAAGATTTGATAGTACCAGAACAATATCTATGAGGAATTCCTGAACATATTCAAACGTACTCGAGAGAGAGGTGAAGAAGCTTGATAAAGCCGCTTCGCTGAGTAAAGATTATGAAGTTTAAACCGTCGTTTCGCCCAAGTATCAAGTATTCGCCGAACCATGGAAACCAGTTCAATAGTTATAGTGGCTGTAGCACTGGTACTGTTCCAAAGCAGAATGCGATAGCACCACAGCAACAATCATCAAATCTTACTCCTTCAAGTATCATGAAAGACTGCTAGGCACTGTTCCCAAGCTTCTGAAATCTAGAAGTTTTTAGATCAACATATATATATATATATATATATATATATATATATATATATATATATATATATATATATATATATATATATATATATATATATGCCCCCAGGAATGCATAGCGGCAGAAGAGATCCAGCCTGTCCCTGTGAAAGAGCCAACATTCTCTTTCATCATGTGCCTTGAGTGTGTGTCCTCTCCAAAGGAAACAAGTTTTTCCCCCAACATATATTGTGTGTAGTAGGCTCCAATTTTAATGAAACTTTGAAGGTGATTTCAATTATATGTTGTTATTGTAAGTGCTGGTATTATAAAATTTTTTGTAGATGGCCCTGTGAGTTTATGATAAAACAGTGAAGTGTATTTATAATTTTTTTTTTTTACTGCATTCTGTTCGGAACCATCGTGCGAGCTAAAAATATGTAAGTGTATTAATTACTTTTATGTAAATTTCATTTCATATGTACTCTTTAGAGTGTTAAAGTGTTTAATACTTTCATTAATTATCAAGATTAAATATTTATGTAAAATTTAGTTTGCAGTAAAACAAGTGATTATATAATTTTCAAAGTGTGATATTTTCTTGTCTTACTCTAAGGTTTTTTTCAGATTTATTATTTCAAGTTATTCATTTTGGTAATAATTAATTTATAATAATGTTGTAAATTCTTTATAGTACATATTTATTTTTGTAGAGTGTGTATTATTTTGTTCACAAGTATTTCTTACAGAGCTTTCTCATATGCCTGTTTAAGAGTCGAAGTAGGAGATTATTTTTTAATAGTTCAAGTAATTAATAACTTAGGCTTGTTTTGAGTGTACTTGAGAGACATTTTGATATTCAGTGCTTTTGTATATTGCTGTCTGGGAGTTATATAATTTTCTCAGATCTCGGATATTAGTTTTTTCAAGAGTAACAGATTTATGTAAAAATAAACAAGTGAGTTTGGAACTCGGGAGGTCGTGTAATTTGCCAGCTGTAATATATATATATATATATATATATATATATATATATATATATATATATATATATATATATATATATATATATATATATATATATATATATATATATATATATATATATATATATATATATATATATATATATATATATATAACCATAGCTGATACTCAGCACGCAAATTGATGCTGTGATGAAACATTGTTGGAACTAAAAGATATTTTTCGTGAGGGAAAATTTAAAGTATTATTATTATTATTATTATTATTATTATTATTATTATTATTATTATTATCAGAAGGTTAACTACAACTCTAGTTGGAAAAGCTGGATGCTATAAGCCCAAGGGCTTCAACGGGAAAAATTGGCCAGTGAGTATAGGGAACAAGAAAATAAATAACTATTAGAGAAGAAATGACAACCAAAATGAAATATCTTAAGAACAGCAGCAATATTAAATTGGGTCTTCAATATGCAAATTATAAAAACTTTAAAGAAAAAGAAAAAGAAGAGAAACAAGATAGGATAGCCTGCCCGAGTGTCCCCTGAAGCAGGGAAGAAGAAAAACTTAGTTATCACGGTAATAAGAGAGCATTTCACTGTACCAACCGTGTGTCACAAGATCGTACATAGTAACAACATATGCCTTTTATCTCTGCTCTCCCCTCGCACTAATAGGGACCTGAAATAACATGTCTTTTTTTTCTCACCGTTAACTGTTAACAGCACCGGTTGTCGGTTGAACATGAAATTGCCTATTATGTTTTTGTGGCCTTTTTGCCTGGAGTTTATGTATATATAAATGGATGCTCTGTAATAAAGTTACTCAGTTGCTTTCATCCTGCCTTTGAGACACAACCTTCTCTCGGCCCGTCACATTGGTGACCCCGGAGTGACTCGCTCCTCCTGCCTCCCTCCACCCCCTTACCATTACTATGATGCCCTCAAAACATACCTTCTGCAGCAGTACTCGCCGTCGCCAGCCACCCGTATAGCAAAGCTTTTTCAGCTCTCTCAACAACCGTTGGGGGACCAAAGGGCTTCACTCACCCTCAGGGAAATGACCAGTATCACTCGCCTGCAGCCCGCCGCAGACGGCTCTCCTCGTGAGGTGAACCTACTTCGTGCCCTTTGGGTAAGCCGTTTATCCGAACCTGTACACGCTGCCATACCCAATGTCGATAGTTTACCCATACAGGACTTGATGATTTAAGCCGACGCCCTTATGGCCAACCACTTCATGACCTTCAAGACATCCATCAATGCCTCCACACCTATTCAATATCAACCGAAGCTGACGTGAATGCCGTAGGACACGCACGCCTATGAATGCCGTAGGACACACACGCCTATGAAT
>NC_090732.1:62003271-62023271 GCF_036898095.1 Palaemon carinicauda
TTTAGCTATTTAGCATTACATAGGATTTCCTTTCGTGCTTAGTATTATTTTGGCGAAGTATTCGCCATTCTGGCCTACGCTAGGCCATGTAGCCTAGTCGTTTGGTCCTAGTACTTCATGCATGATTTTGGTTTTTCCGAGTGTAATAAAATTTTATTGAAGCTTTAGGCTATGTTTTATACATTTAAGATTGTGTGGAATATTTCCAAGATAGTATACGAGTGAGTTTCGGTGATTTAGGTAATCGATTCTCTTGGTGCCTAGGCTAAGTTGCTTATGGAGCCTTAGTATACTTTCTCATACTCCCCGGTTGCTTTCTTTTCTTCGGAGAAGGTATGCAATCCCTTTCCCACTGTTTAAGCCTTGGGCTTATCCCTGAGTGGTTTTTTCCGAATTAATTTTCGATAAAACTATACTGGGGTGCTACTGTACCTTCCTGTTCCAGTAAGTCTGGTTCAAAGAGGGACAGAACAACAGAGTTTTTAGTCTGAGTCTGTGCTTGTCTGGCTTGGGGTAGAGTCTCCCTCGCTGGCCTGACACAGACAAAGGTGGCTTAGCCTCCTTAGGTCACTACCGAAGGTTTCTGTGGATATGATTCCTTCTTTTGTGATCTACCAGACTAGTCCTTGTTGCTGTTCTCGGGGGAGGATAAGTTTCTTTCCCTGGGAGTGGCAACACCTTCCTTGCTTTGGTGCTCTGGGAGCTGGCAAGTATTGCTGGCCTTTTCCCTTAGATCTCCCTTAGGCTAAGATAAGTTTCTTGGCTGCGGGTGATCCGTCACTAAAGCAAGGTTGGTAGGACCCTCTTTTGTCCCTTTCCCCTCTATCTCCTTAATGGCCTAGCCATTACAGTACTGTACGTCGTTCTACATCTGGACCTAGTATAGGTTAGGATGTGGAATTGACTCAGCCCCCTGCCGGCCAGCAGAGCTGCCGGCCGGCAAGGGTCTTATATTTTGAGTGCTGCCCGGACCTCCCTTGGTCCCTTATCCATGCCTGCCTGTAGAGCCAGACGGCATTGGCCAGGAAGCCTGAATTAGATTCTCCCCTTCCTTATATGCACTCTTTCGGATTGCCGGGCTTGGAGGTAGTGTACACTCTTATCCCGGCATCCATCCTATTTTTCTTCTAGTGCTGTACCCGACCCGGCTGCCGGCCTATGAGGCCGGCAGCCGGGCAGGTGTAGTCCTCTGGTTCTTTTGCTGCCGGCTGGCATCGGTCCTGTACCTTTGCCGGCCGGCTAATGTCAGCCCTTGTCTTCTGGTCACCAAGAGTGTGGCCAGCAGCTGGGTACTACCTTGTGTAGTTGCCGGCCGGCAGCCATTGCCGGCCGACATTGGCTGTTGCCGGCCGGCAATTGCTGCCGACCGGCACATGCATTTGAACCAGAGTTCTGCCGCCTTATAGCTGTTAAGTAGTATACTTTAAAGCTAGTTATGGTGTGTGCCGGCCGGCAGGGGCCGGCCGGCACGTATCCTCCTATACTGTACTAGTATTCTTCAGTAGAACATATACAGTAAGAGGAAAACTATAGTATGGGTGTTGGTACAGCACTGTGTGTTCTAACACTTTTGTGTTTTCTTGCACAGTCCTTTGCTGTTGCCCTACAGATAGGAAAGTGAGTTCTTTCCTGTCTATTATCCAGGATTTTAAAATCATTGCTTAGGTGTGAGCTCCACCTGTTTCCTCTGGAAACTTTGCATTGGTTACTCTAGAAGAGATTAACCATTTGATTTTATTATCTGGAAGGCTGCAACAATGGGTTGTGAGGGAAACACAAGTGTGTGTCTTTCCTTTCTGAATTGTTATGCTATACTATGCATATCCAGTGATACATAGTTCACTTGATACTCATGGAAATTTCTTCTCTTTACAGAAGGACCCTCCGAAGTGCGGAAGTGCTTTCTGCAACGTCCGCAGCAAGAACCTCTGCGGACATGAGTTTTGTAGGAGACACGCAGCATGCGCTGTCTCCAAGGATGATCTCCGGTATTGGGACCCTCAGGTATGTACTGTGTGCACTAACCTGATTACTGAAGCCTTTGATTCCCCTAGGACGGCGGAATCAAGGGATATAGCTAGGAAGAAGCTTCGTACCTGGGTAAGGGGCTTCCAAAAGAACACTTCTGGCCCTTATCTTCCAAGTGAGAAGATGAGGGCGTATCTTTTCCCTAGGGCATCAGCTGATGCAGTGATTCCCCAGCCTCAAGAGGAGATCCCCCAAGTTCAGATCCAGGTGGATGCTGAAGTCGCGGTCGCGATGCAAGACATCCAGTTAGATGACAGGATGTCTGATGTGGACGAGTGTCTGGAGGAAGACCTCCTGGCAGAAGCCCAGGATGAAGTTCAAGCCCCAGACGTTGTAGAGGTAGAGGTCGACGAGGTGTCGGCTACTCCGGTTCAGATTCCGGAGCCTATTCCCTCAACATCGGCCGGTCTCCCAGTAGAGCTGGGACAGGCCCTCTCTTTTATTGTTGGAATGATCCAACAAATGCAGAAGGAGAATCAGGAGAAGGCGGCTGCAATGGAACTGTGAATGCAGTGCCTTGCAGAATCACATGGGCCCCAGAAAAAGCTAAATGTGAAAGACCTTCCCTTGTGCTCAGATGCTAACCCATGGAGGTATGCTGAGCACATGCCGATGACGACTGGAAAGATCGTCATCTCGGATAAGCTGGGCTCAGTTCCCCTGGAGGAGGTGGAATTCTAGCCCAGCAAGGCATCATATCCGGACTGTTATGTCCGGCTGAGGAAGGAACCAGCTTCAAAGGAGGAGACAGAGCCGAAGGAGGTCATAGTGATGGACCATGCTAAGGCTCAAGCTCTACTTTCATCCTCGATGAAAGAGAGGGGCTTCTCTAACTCAAAGGTAGCCGCATTGAACAGGAAGCCCCCTTCCTTTGTGTCCTCGCCTACTAGAGCCTTCCCCTTTTTACAGAAAGGGTTTGCGGCTGTACTAAAAGCAGTCGAGGCCGGCAAGCCTTACCCCTCCCTAGAGGAGTGTAAACCCTTGTCGCTGGCCCTGCCTATGGACCACAAAGACTGGAAGGACGTCCATCTTACATTCTCAGTTGGAAAGTTGGAGGCTGATATTGCCGGACGTCAGTTCGGCGAGGACCTCCCTAAGCTGTCTGACTTTCTTTTGCGAAGAGAGTTCGAGACAAAAGAAAGACTGGCTGCCTCAATGTCTCTTCAGACTACTCTCGAGACGATGGCAAGTGACCCCAAGGTCCATGAAATGTTCATGGTGGTGGCCAAGACTCGTCTGGCCACAGTGACGAAGGACCTTTATGGCTTCGTCAAGGCAAGGAGAGCTTGGAGGGAGTTCATGTTCACCTCGGCTACGGTGAGGCACGAGCCAAGGAAACTAATCTCCTCCAACATTTGGGGAAAAGACCTTTTCCCTACCGACTTGGTCAAAGAAGTTGTTGATAAGGCCGCCTTGGAGAATAGAAACCTTCTCCAGAAGTGGGGCCTGGCTATCAAAAGAAAGTCTTCCCCGGATGAGGGTCCTCAACCAAAGAGGAAGACTATGAGGACTAGGCTACCGTCTCGGCCAGCCAAGCCTGTTAGACAGCAACAGCAACTGCAATTGCCATTGCCCCCAGTGCCCCAGATCGTGGCACAAACCCCGACCACTTTTCAGTGGGTACCCCAGGCCGTGTCGACACAGTCCACGGCATTCACCCCAGCGTTCGAAGGGCAGTCTACTTCCTTTCGAGCAAAGCCTAGAGGAGCAGCTAGAGGCTCGTCTAGACGTCCCTCAAGGGGAAGGGGATTCAGGGGTGGTCGTGGTCAGGAAGGCAAGACCTCAGGACGGCAGTCCAAGTGAGGTGATACCGGTAGGAGGGAGACTTCTGAAATTTCGGGATCGGTGGACCTTCGATCCCTGGGCCCACAGCCTACTCAAGAATGGACTGGGCTGGAGCTGGTACAGCACTCCATCCCCGTGCCTTCGGTTTTTCCAACACTCCACCCCCGTTATGGAGGAGTACGTTCAAGAACTGTTGGAGAAAAAAGGTGATCCGAAGGGTGAAGCCCATCAATTTCTAAGGGAGGCTGTTTTGTGTTCCCAAGAAAGACTCGGAAAAGCTCAGAGTCATTCTGGACTTGTCGCCACTCAACAAGTTCATAGTGAATTGCAAATTCAAAATGCTAACACTGCAACACATAAGGACCTTACTGCCCAAGAGGGCATATTCCGTCTCTATAGACTTGTCAGACGCCTATTGGCACATTCAAATCAGCCATCGACTCTCCCCCTACCTAGGGTTCAGGCTACAACGAAGACTATACGCCTTCGGAGCCATGCCATTCGGGCTAGACATAGCCCCAAGGATTTTTACGAAGCTTGCGAGCGTAGCTCTCAAACAATTACGCCTAAAGGGAATTCAGGTAGTAGCCTACCTGGACGACTGGTTGGTGTGGGCAGCATCCGAGACAGAATGCTTGCAAGCTTCCAGTCAAGTGATCCAGTTCCTAGAGTACCTAGGCTTCAAGATCAACAGAAAAAAGTCTCGACTTTCTCCATCTCAAAAGTTCCAGTGGCTGGGAATCCACTGGGACCTTTTGTCACACCGTTTCTCCATCCCGGCGAAGAAAAGGAAGGAGATAGCGGGTTCTGTCAAGAGACTTCTAGATTCCGAAAGGATACTAAGACGCGAGCAGGAGAGGGTACTGGGCTCTCTCCAGTTTGCTTCGGTGACAGACCCAGTGCTAAGAGCACAGCTAAAGGATGCAATCGGAGTTTGGAGAAGTTATGCATCAAACGCGCGAAGAGATCTGAGAAGACCAGCCGCTTCGGCTAAGTACTCTTCTCAGGCCTTGGTCCCAAGCCAGACATCTAAAGAAGTCGGTTCTTCTTCAGCCACCTCCCCCGTCGGTGACGATTCACTCAGACGCCTCGAAGGAGGGATGGGGAAGTCACTCTCATCGGAAAGAAGTCCAGGGGACTTGGTCCAAGCTATTCAAGACCTTGCACATAAAACTTTCTAGAAGCTATGGCAGTGCTCCTTACCTTAAAGAAAGTCTCCCCGCGTCACTCGATCCACATAAGGTTGGTGATGGACAGCGAGGTAGTTGTGAGATACTTGAATCGACAAGGATCGAGGTCACCACCTCTCAACCAGGTGATGTTGGCCATCTTCCGATTGGCGGAAAAGAAGAAGTGGTACCTGTCGGCAGTTCACCTTCAAGGAGTCCGCAATGTGACGGCGGACGCTCTATCCAGGTTCACACCGATAGAGTCGGAATGGTCCTTAGACGCAGGATCATTCTCCTTCATTCTGAATCAAGTCCCTGAACTGCAGATAGACCTCTTTGCGACGAAAGACAACAAGAAGTTGCCCCTGTACGTGCCCCGTACGAGGACCCCTTAGCGGAAGCAGTGGACGCAATGTCCCTCGACTGGAACAGATGGTCCAAGATTTATCTGTTCCCTCCTCACAACCTTCTGTTGAGGGTCCTCAACAAACTGAGATCCTTCAAGGGGTAGCGGCAATAGTGGCCCACAAGTGGCCGAACAGCGTGTGGTTCCCCCTGGTATTGGAACTGTAGCTGAAGTTTGTACCGCTACCAGATCCAGTTCTGACCCAGCGAGTCCAGAAGTCAACTGTCTGCGCTTCATTACAGAAAACCCGGACCCTGCAGCTCATGATTTTCTCTCCCTAGCGGTGAGAAAGCGTTTCGGGATTTCGAAAGCCAGCATAGACTTCCTTGAGGAATATAAGTGCAAATATACTAGCAGGCAATATGAGTCATCTTGGAGAAAATGGGTGGCCTTTTGTCAAGGCGAAGAATCCGCAGGAGATCTTGACAGACTTCTGCTTATCTTTCTTCTCCACCTCCATGGTCAAGGATTGGCAGCTAACACGATTTCAGCGTGTAAGTCTGCTTTGACAAGACCCATTCTATATGCCTTCCAGGTCGACCTAGGTAACGAGATCTTTAATAAAGTCCCGAAAGCCTGCGCTAGGCTCAGACCTTCAGCACCTCCAAAGCCCATTTCATGGTCTTTAGACAAGTTCTTCATTTCGCTTCTCTGTTGAGCAATGAAGAGTGTGCGTTAAAGGATTTGACACAAAAAGTTATTTTCCTATTTGCACTCGCGTCCGGGGCCAGGGTTAGTGAGATTGTAGCCCTCTCGAGAGAGGCAGGTCGTGTTCAGTTCCTGGATGGGGGAGAACTGAACCTGTTTCCGGATCCTACGTTTCTCGCCAAGAATGAGTTACCCACCAACAGGTGGGGTCCCTGGAGAATCTGCCCTCTGAAAGAAGATGCATCTCTATGTCCAGTAGAATGCCTAAAGGTCTATCTTCATAGAACTTCGGACTTCAAGGGTGGTCAACTATTCAGGGGAGAAACATCAGGCTCAAATTTATCTCTGAATCAACTCAGAGCGAAAATCACATATTTTATTCGCAGAGCGGATCCTGACAGTACACCCGCAGGTCACGATCCGAGGAAGGTTGCCTCATCCTTAAATTTCTTTAATTGTATGGATTTTGAACATCTCCGTTCATACGTTGGCTGGAAGTCTTCCAGAGTGTTCTTTCGCCACTATGCGAAGCAAGTAGAGGAACTAAAGAGATCTGTGGTAGCAGTGGGTCGCGGTGTTAACCCTACTGTTTAACTCTGCGAGGAACAGTGGTCTTAATTGGGACGATTAATTCCAGGGTGAGTGTGTAGTTACATACTGTACTACAAACTAAGTGAGGGCACTGTGTTGCCCATGCAGACTGTTCCATTTCCGAAGGTGAACTTAGCATAAGTGCAGACATGTGTGCCGAGCGTTTCTAACGCTAATGTCATTGATTTGTAATACAGACTTTTATGACTTTGATACCTCGGTATCTTAAAAGTGGCATTTAATGTTTTTTCTTTCAGACAAACAAGTTCTGTTTACTATCATACTTATGCTTAAAGTTGTGGGTTATCCTCTTCTTATGTATATATATATATATATATATATATATATATATATATATATATATATATATATATATATATATATAATTGTGGTTAACCTGTCTATTTATTGCCTGTCAATAAACTGGTTCTTGAGAACCTTGCGTCTCCTTCACCTGTGTCAATTTATTGGTATAATTGAGCATTCATTCTATGTACCTTATCTGGGATAATTCTAATAGAATTGTTCCCTTATGCAAGCTATGTTGCATTGGTTTTCCTCCTATGCGGATATAAAACCTTTGTCCAATACAAGTATTGTGCGGAGAACTGGTCGATATTTCATATTGACGCAGTGATTCTTTACAAACTATGCTTTACTTAATATAGGGCGAGACCACTATATTAGCTTGCCTGGTATTCATACATAGGTATATGTACTCTTCGAGACTTTTCCAGAGTCTAGTAGGACTATTCCCTGTAGGGGGCAGGAAGCTCTAACATGGTTTATAGTTAGTTGAAAAGATGTATAACGGTAACATCTTAGGTCTCTAGGTCTAGTCGACCGGGAAAAATTACATCCGGGGAGTACGGCACGTTCTGAGAATCCACAGATACAGTAATGCTCTGGTATACTTCCATCAGGACGACATGGCTTGAGCCCAAAAAACGGATTTTGAGCGAAGCGAAAAATCTATTTTTGGGTGAGATGGCCATGTCGTCCTGATGGACCCGCCCTTGCCTTTCTAAGAAAGGGCCGTAGGACCCCTCCCTACATACAGTATCTGTAGCACCTCGTGTACGCTACAAGGAATACAGATGGCGCCAGGATTGGCGCCAGGCACGCATACGAATCGGAAGATAGGGAGCCTTGGGAGCGGCTCCCCCTTTTTCTTTCCCGAATTCGTTTCTTGCCAATCGCCCCCTGCGAGATGAAATCTCTGTTCGGGATGCAGATTGCCATGTGGCGTGTCAAGAATACGTCCTCTGATATGTCGCGATATCCCTTTCAGGAGGGATATTCGCTCCAGGAGTTAGAGTTCTGGTACCTTAAGGTAAATTCTCTGGGAATATCGCCGTAGTTGTAATATACCCTAGGAAGCTACCCTATAGGAACTTCCATCAGGACGACATGGCCATCTCACCCAAAAATAGATTTTTCGCTCCGCTCAAAATCCGTATATATATATATATATATATATATATATATATATATATATATATATATATATATATATATATATATATATACACCATGATTTGCATATGAAAACTAAATGTTACTGAATAATTTAATTTTCAAAACTTTCCTTGTATTAACAACAATGTTCTTTACAGTTTCTTAGTTCTATTTGTGCAAGTAGCCCACATCCTTTTCTTTACAAATCATCCTCATTACTTTTATATCTATTCCTTCATTGTTGCACCTGTTCAAGCAAGTTGAAGAATAAGGGTTTTAAAAGTCTGTCAATTTTACGTGTTGATTTCTTACTCTACCGCTAGAGTTATTGGGTCCTTTGTCTAGCTAGACAGTAATACATTGGATCCCTATATCTAGTTACGGTTAATTTTTCCTTTGCCTTCACATTCAACGAATAGTTTGTTCTATTCTTTCCACATTCTCATCTGTCCTTATTCAGCTTTCAACAATGAGCTCACCAAACAATTCTTCTTCGTTCAAGGGTTTAACTACTGCACTATAATTGTTCAGTGGCTACTTTTCTCTTCATAAGGGTAGAAGAGACGTTTCAGCTATCGTAAGCAGCTACTCTTGGAGGACACACCAAAATGAAACCATTGTTTTCTAGTCTTGGGATAGTGCCATAACCTCTGTAACATGGTCTACGACTGTCTTGGGGTAGAGTTCTTTGGCTTCAGGGTACTTTTATGCACACTATTCTATAGTTTATTTATGGAAGATATATTTCAATGTTGATACTCTCCTAAAAATATTTTATTTTTCATTGTCCATTACTTGTCTTATAGTATATCTATTTCCATTCCTCACTTGGCTATTTGTCCTTGTTGGAGCCATTGCTTTTTAGCATAATGCTTTTCCAGCTAGGATTCTAGCTTAGCTAATAATAATAATAATAATAATAATAATAATAATAATAATAATAATAATAATAATAATAATAATAATAATAATAATAATAATAATAATAATGTCATCAGCTATGAGTGCGTCTATAAAACAGTGTAATTTCGACTGATCAAGAGAAATGAAAACCTTTGAGAGGTACACAGGTTCATCATTGGCTTTGCCTAATGCAAAGAAAAGAAAACTGTGTTGGAAAAAGGAAACAGCGTGCAAGGTTTAGCCTGCTTCTGCAGTTAATCATCGTTCATATATACTTGGGGCCAGGAGATGCCTTCATACAGGTGGTAAGGTCAAAGATACTTGCGACAGTGAATTGAAAAAGTGTTAAGATTGTAGCAGACAGTAGTCAAATAATCCCAAAGAATAGACCAAGAAATGCTCCACTCACTAAGTCAGTGTGTTACTAACAATGAAAAAATGGACAATATAAATCTTCCAAGTGGTAGTTAGATGTGTATAATTTATTGCCTTATTTTTATATCGAGTGAATCATGCAATTTCATGCTGTAGGATGTTGAGTATCTATATATGAATTTTGCATCGTAGAATGTATATCTATTTGGCTAAGAAACATGTTTTAATCTAGATTAATCCTATTGGTTATGAAATGTCACAGACAAGTGTTCCCCTTGACAAGAGGAAACTATAGAGCAGCTATAGACACATTCTTCCTAAGAAAATAATTATTTATTTACACACAATCTCCCTGTAATTATATCATCTAAATAAACAAGAACATTATGGCCAATTAAGGGAGACAAAACCGCCATCATTACATTAGAGAAACCACTTGGAGCATTTTTAATACCGAAAGGAAGAAAATTAAACTGAAATAGTTGATCATTAGCTATAAATGCTGTTTTACATTTACTGTTCTCCTGAACGGGTATTTGATAGTATCCAGATTTTAAATCAACAGTTGTAAAATATTTGCTATCCCATATTTTCACAAGTAATTCTTCAATCGAGGGCAATGGAAATGCATTATTATTAGTGACTGTATTCAACTTCCTATAATCAACACACAATCATACCGAGCCATCTTTTTTCCTAGCAGCTACAACTGGAGAGGCCCAGGGGGATTCGCTCTCCTCGATTATCCCTAGTTCCCTTAATTTATTAATTCCCCTTTCTATCTCTCCCTGGAAATGAATGGGTACCTTATAAGGCCTGGACTTGATCGGCTCCGCCTGCCAAGTTTTAATGCTAAAGGGAAATCGATCAATCCTCCCGGGTGGCTCATCTCCAATTGCAATTACATCGGAATAATTATTGACAATGTCACTAACTACATGTTGATATTCTGACGGACATAATTTTCGTACTTGCATAATCAAATTCTGATTGCGTTCGTATGTGCGGGCTGGAGTTGTGGCTCCCAAGATCCTATTATAAGCAATTTCACATAACTCTAATTCAGTCACAGAATCACTTCCTAAAACAACTCTTTTATTTGACAAATTCACTATCGTTATATCAGTTCTGTTCTCTTTTATTTCTGTCAAGCCCTCCAATATCATATGGGCCTAATTGCCATGGGGTTCAACAACGAACTTGGTTCCTTCCGCAAGAGGGCGACACGGGGTCACTGATATGCTCGTAAGGGTCTGGGGAGACAACACTTCTCCCCTCTCAGGTACAGCTGTTACCCTACTCAAATATCTCTCCGAGCCTGCACACGCACTTACTGTCTCATGACTTTCTATCAGCAAAATGTACCATCATTCTTTAACTGTTATTGTATCTTTTTTCCAAAAATGCAAATTTGATTATTAGAGATAAAATCAATTCTTAAAATATCCTCGATTCTTGGAATTTCCAAGGTGGGCAAGATAAAAAAATCATGTGTAAACTTCACAAACCCCACCTTAAAGTTGACGATTGTTGTATGGTTTTTGTGTAGTTTATTTTCTCCTTGTGTGTCAAGAACAATGGATGCCTTCGACTGTAGTGGGTTTGATGAGAAACTTTTTTCAATCAGTGAAACACTGGCTCCTGTCGATCAGCACTCGAATGGATTTATCTTGCAGGTCGATCCTAACTGCTAACATTCCTAGACGGCCATTACGAGATATGGGGCATGGGCCAATGACCTCGGGTGCAATGCCGCTGCGCCCTAGTGCTGCAGGGGTGAGGTCGGGGGTACCGATGGAGGTCCCAGTGCCTGCTCTATCACGTCTGTCATCACTGCTTCCTCAGCTACTGCTTGTGATATCATGGGGGGGGGGGGGTCATCGAACTCCCTCATCTACCTCTTCCCCTGTTTCTTTTTCCTCGGAGGTTGGGCGGGGGGAGGTGTGCGTGTGCCACAGCCTGTCTGGCCTGGGCGTTTTTTGCTGAGCACTCTCAAATAGATGACTGTAGGCCTGACAAGTGTAACAGCGGGGGGATCCTTGAATGGGGCACTCCACTCGTCGGTGCCCCTCTCCCCCGCACTGCCAACATTTGAAGACTACTAATCTGCTGACTGTATTCCCCCTTACCTCTCTTCGGGGGTCGAGTGCCTCTCAGGGCTGCCAACTTCTCGGAATCAGGCCAGTTATTCCCAGTCATTTTTTCTTCTGGCAAATTGTCTAAAATGTTTTGTAACTCACTCACTACGTCTGCTAAAAAGCGATTGTCATCAAACAAAAAACCACATAAATACGGGTTTACCAATCTGAGAATATGTTTACGGGCAATTGCTTTTGTATCACCTTCTGGGAGATTGACACTCCAGGTAGCAAACGAATCGCAATCCCGAAAGATGCGAGTTACAAAACTAAGAACGGATTCACCTTCACGTATTTTGGGTTTGTAATTTTCTTTTAGGTCTCCCTCTCTCGCCTCAGGTAAGGCATACTTCTCAATTAAACGTCGTTGTATTTCAGTATAACTTCTTAAACTGTCTTGCTGCCAACACATTACCTCCATTGCTAGAGCATCTTTCAGCGATCTAATTACTTGAATAGCTTTTTCTCTTTCCGACCACTCATATGTGGCTACTTCAAAGTCTCTCAAAAACACTTCAATCGATTGAAACCCTTCGTTAGGCCGTTGATCATCAAAAGGCATAACACTTGCCTGGAGATCTGGCAACTTTCGAACTACGATTTGCGTATCTTCACTCGGCTGTGCAAGTGTACATTCACTTGTGTGCGTTTGGACTTCATTTTTGTACATCGGATATGCTGGGGTTGTGCTCCGCACCTCTTCTCGTTCCACCAACAATGTGTTCATTACCTGTTGTAAGATATCTAACTTATTTTCCAATTCTTGCGTTCTAATTTCCTGTCTATATTCTTCATCAGGAATGCTATATCCCACTGCTCCTTCGTTCTCATCTCCTACAGCAGCAGCCTCTGCTATGTTACACCTTGTGTATTTAGGCATCTTGAACTTTTATTTTACCGGCTCAAACAACAACTTCACTCACAGCATACACAAAAGGCATTTTTTACACCGGACCCCAAAGAGACCAATGTAGACGGATAATGAGACGTCGAAATATTGGTTTCATTCATTTCTTACAAAAGGTTCGCTCATAAGTACACTGTACACAACTACCCTCTCAAGTGAGGGACTTGTCAACTTGAGCACCCAAAAGCAACTAAACTCCCTTCGCTACGAAAATTCCATCTTGTAAAATAACATACCGAGACATAGGCTTTTGTGGGGTACTCATGAATATTGAGTTCATTTACCTCATACACGTACATATACATAAATTAGGACATATATATATATATATATATATATATATATATATATATATATATATATATATATATATATATATATATATATATATATATATATATATATATATATATATATATATATATATATATATATATATATATATATATATATATATATATATATATATATATATATATATATATATATATATATATATATATATATATATTTGTAAATTGAATTATATATAATTATACATATACACACACACACACACACATATATATATATATATATATATATATATATATATATATATATATATATATATATATATATATATATATATATATATATATATATATATATATATATATATATATATATATATATATATATATATATATATATATATATTTCAAATAAGCCATATATATTAATACATTAAAGCCTGGATTCTCTTAACGACCTCGGGAACAGAGCCCCAGGCAGAATCGCCCAAAGACTATAATATCAGACCGGTGGTGATTTGAACCCTCGTCTAGGATATCTGTATGCCAGTGACCATACCACTCAGCCACGGGCGCCATGTCCTGTCTGATTTCCTGACCATATGGAGAGGGGAGGCCCATGGGCTGGAGGCCTTCCTGCATACGCCCATTCTTTCCATCTCCTGGAAGGCCTGTTTTGCGTCGTGGAGTTTGTTAGGTGGTAGGCGGCGGAACTTTGCATGCGTTGGCGGGCCCCTCGTTGTTATGTGGTGGTAGATGCCGTGCCTAGCGGGTTTTCCTGTTCTTGGTCATAACTCGGGCTTGAATACGTCCAGGAATTCATGGCAGAGGATGTTGTATCTTTGGATAGAGAGAGAGAGTGAGCGGCGGGCATTGAAGGGCCCAGGGTTAAAGTTGTGGATTGGAATTAATCAACGTCTATTAGTCTTTTCTGGGTGATGTCGACCAGGAGTCCGCGATGGCCTAGGAAATCTGCTCCCAAGATAGAGTTTTTAACATCAGCGATGATAAAATGCCAGGTGAAAGGCCTTTGTAATAAGCAGATTTTCGTCTGTTTCATCCCGTAACTCTTTATACGTGTGCCGTTGCCTGCTGTAAGGGTTATTGAAAAGTCAAGTGGTTGATTCTTTTTGACTTTTGTATGTGGCAATTTGGAGTGGGTGGCTCCTGTGTCTACCAGAGATCTTTTGTTTGATAGGCCGTCTTTGATGTAGAAGGCCATGTACATGGGGGCGAAGGTTGGCCATTTTTTAGAAATGAGCAGGGCAGCACGCAACGTCTTGCATCTTTACCATGTTAGTTCGTGGTTGCGGTAGTTTGGCCTTATGATTGCGGTGCAGGTTTGGTCTGAGGTTGAGTCTTCCGCTGATACATCGCTGATGGTGCTGGTTGCGGCGAGCTTTGAAGCTCTAGCCGCGTCGAAGAGATGCTGCGTTCTCCTGATGATGTCGTCTGTTTCCAGCTGTTGGGGTTGTGGGAGTTAGATCCTGACTTCTGGTGGAAGGTGACGTAGGAAGATTTCTCTGTCTAGATCGATCTTCCTTCTGTTTCCATCTGCGTCTCGGCCGGGGAGGAAAATTAAATTCTGCAATTCTTCCCATGCTTCATTAGGCCGGAAATTCTGTGGGCATGTTCAGGTACAGGCGGAGAGTAGAGCTCTATAAGCTTTGCCCGAAGATCTGTGTATGATGGACGACCTGCCCGGGACTCGATCCATTGTGCCAAACTGTCAAAAATGTCTTCTGGTAGTGCTGACAGTATGAGGTTGGCAAGGTCGGTCTCCCGGGTGAGTTCTGCGATGCGAAATTGAACATCTTCACAAGTCAGCCATGCCAAGACATTTTTGTGTGAGAATGGCGAGAGCTTGATGTTCGCCAAGTTGGTGTGTTGTTCAGCGGGCAATGTCGCTGGTGGCTTGGATACGGTGGTCTTGTCGGTCAAGAAACCGGTAAACTTGTTGTTAGGGATCGGAAATTTTTTCGCCAAAAGGCTCGTGAGAGCGCATTATTTCGTCCGTTAGTTGCGGTCTCATTGTACTTCACGATCCAAAACACTCAAGAGAGCGCCATTCTAAGTCCTCTAATGGAAAGGAGTGTCCAAGGGCATTTCTGCTCTGGGGTTACCAGTTGTGAGGGTACAGAGAGACATTTTCTGACACTGGTGATTTATTGACGAGAGAGCCGGGCTACATTGAGACGTGCGGACGTACAAGTAGCACAGAAAATGCCTGAGGCGTAATAGCCAGGCTTAGATTTAAATTTGTGTTTCTTTTGGTACAAAAATCATTGAATAATAATCTTAATATAGAATGTATATATCTGATTATCGCATCAGAAGAAAGAGCGGAAAATTCCGCGTTTACTGTTACAGAACAAAATATCTCGAATTTATATACAAATGCGTGAAAGACATACAAAGGGTTTATAGACATAGAAACACACTTGTTGGAAGGTGTCCATACAATTTACATATATATATATATATATATATATATATATATATATATATATATATATATATATATATATATATATATATATATATATATATATATATATATATATATTCAAATAAGCCATACATATTTTTGATACATTAATGTCTGGATTCTCTTAACGACCTCGAGATCAGAACCCCAGGCGAAATCACACAAAGACAAGAGCTTGTGACCGGCCAGGAATCGAACCCTGGTCGGCAAGCTTGTATAGACCAGGGTTCGATTCCCGGCCGGTCACAAGCTCTTGTCTTTGTGTGATTTCGCCTGGGGCTCTGATCCCAAGGTCGTTAAGAGAATCCAGGCATTAATGTATCAAAAATATATATGGCTTATTTGAATATGAAAAACACGTTTAAAGGTGCAAAATTTATCATATATATATATATATATATATATATATATATATATATATATATATATATATATATATATATATATACATAAAGATATATATATATATATATATATATATATATATATATATATATATATATATATATATATATATATATATATATATATATATATATATATATATATATATATATATATATATATATATATATATATATATATATATGTAGCGTAGATGTTTATATATCCACATATATAAGCATAAATGTATATATACAGCAATAGGAAATCATTTTTAAATATATGTTTATTCAGTGTAACATATCAAAATAGAGCTAGGTAAATCTTGAAGCGGTATGCACTCATTTCACAATAAACTGCGTGTGCGACATTTATTTATATTGATTACCATGCTAGCCATCGCTCATCTCTCCCGGTGCAACATGGTTGCGACCTTCACGTACTGTACATGCTACCATTGGCCGATATGGGTATCACAGCATCCATTGTATGATATCTATGGTCTCTATGCTGTTGTTTCTGGTATATAATAAAATTTGTTAACGCCTCAATTGAATGTATAATCTTTATTTCTAACATAAAAAAATATGGTGTTATTTCGTACGTATTTTTTTTTTCTTTTTTACTGCTCAATTTTATTTTTCAGGTTAGCTAATAAAACTTGAGATATGATAAATGCCTCCTTTTTTACTGTTAGTAGAAATCTGTGAGACATTTTTCGATTTTTCTATTGTTTTTAAATGCTACATTAACATAGATTATTTTCTAACAAATGGGGAATGTCTTTATAGTTATTACTGCATGGCAATGCCACATGACTTTGTATGCTATATCTTCTTTTATCATTATTGTTATTTTTTTTTTCGTTGTTCTTAATGTATCGCCTAATACAATTCTAGGATATTACTATTTTTCCCACATCACCAATAAATTTCTTTTCTTTACCCACGTAATTGTGTGGTATGTTCGATTAAATTGTTAGGCTGGGATCACACTTAGGCGATAGGCCTTGGCGATCATAGGCAATTTAGAAAAATCCAAAAAATTTGAATATCGCAGGCGCATTCAGGCGATATTTCAGCACATAGTTTTCGAAATGAAGGACGCTGCAGCATACATCGCAGTTGGCAAGTTGTGACATCTCCATTGGTCGGGCACTTTGCGGTAGTGATCTTTGTGTACACGATATACATGGGATACGGATCGCGGTATGCGTGATCCACGGGACTTCCCGTGTTAAAAAAGTTTTCCACCACTCCACTGAAGCATTTTATATCATACAAACAAAAGTTTGCTTCTGCCCAAATATATTTCATTTGTTATGATGTTCTGGCTTTGTATTTTATTTTGAATATGACAAAGTATCTCTCTCTCTCTCTCTCTCTCTCTCTCTCTCTCTCTCTCTCTCTCTCTCTCTTGCTTTCACTTTACATACCAGCGCTAAACGAATGCACACATCTCCCATAGTGAGATAAATCGCATATATAGTTTTAAGAGGCGATTAAGTTAGCAGTGACAGTGAAACAGAACATGGATAATGCGATGCGTTATCTCCTTGCATGCGTTGTATGACAGGTGCCCGACCATCATCGAACACTTGGCGAAAAAAATGGAGCAGGTATCATTCTGACCGCCAGCATTGTGACGGAATGTGGGAACTCGGGATGTATCGCACACGCAATGACGCTCATCTTGGTCCATGGGATTTGGCGCGAAACACACCCGTGATGAATGGGGATGTGTGGCGATATGCTCAAAATTTTGCTAAAATCAACATCTCACTGTGATCCCAGCTTTAAGCATGAAAGATTCGAAGAAAGAAGAAAACAATACATATATTTAGATTACGTTAAACTCTATATTTCCTTGTTTTTCTTGTTTTTCAATAGTTAATATGACACCTGTGTTGCTAACTTTTGTTCTTATTACCTTGTCGTTTACGGTTCTTAAATCTATCGATCACCATTGCTCATAAAAAAAAAGTATTGTAACCAAAAACATACAGCAGAACACATAACTATTCCAGGCCACTGACTTTTCACCCAGCTTGCACATGTTTACGCCATATACACACAGGTTCCATTTCATCCTTCCCTTTGTCCTTATATGTAATGCAATTTTAGATTTAAAATTAATTTTTCGAGCACTTACCTGTATAACTTGATTCAGCCGATCACATCTGTGTTGGCTCCAAACAGATATAGCTAATTATATCACTGATTATATTACTCTCATTGATTGGACCAACTGATAACAAGCTCAAAAAGTCCTATTATGATGGATGAGTTAAATTAAGGAAATATCCACAAAGAATGAAAGTAAAAGTACAACACTTGTACACTTTTTGGAACTAACGGGCGTTGAAATTTGACTGTTGATCACGTGGTCCTCTCTCCCTCTCCACCAATGGTGGGGAAGGTCTCTCCACCAACAAGTTACTGAGCCATGCTTTAAGAATACGTTGTCATAAACCTGCTTTGGCATGTTTTCAAAAATTAATTTTAAATTTGGAAATTCATTTATCTCACACTTATCCTGCATAAACTAATTCAGCCAATTACCAGCATTTAACCTGGGTGGAGGGCATAAGTATGAATAATAACAGCTTATATAATCAGCTATTCTTAAAAGAATGCAAATAGACCTGAGAGGATCTAAAAGTAGTTACCTTGACTGATAGTGGACTTTTCCAAGCACTACAGTGAAGTAGAGCACCTTCAGTCAAGTTCAGTCATGTCTGGGTTATTTTTGACGCCTAGTAAACTAATTACCCTTTTCTTAACTAAGTCTCTAACCTTTTATCAACAACTTACGTTGGTTAAGTCTATTAGTTTAGTAATATGTCCCTGAAGTAAGGTAGATATAGGCCCTTGATGGGCTGTCACCACCTTACTTCCTCTTATACATTTATATAACCTGCCTATGTGAGGTCTTCATTCGCACGGAGTGCGCCCTTATTCATACCCTACTCGTCCATCTTTTCCCCTTTTCCTTACATACAACAAAGAATTTTGGGTAAGAGGCCAAATAAATGTTAATCAATAACTTCTTCATCTGTGGCAATGCGACCGATAGAACGTATATTATCATGCATGAGCTCAGCTTCCTTGAGGTAGTGGGAACAGAAAACTACATTCCCTTTCCATGAAAGAGCGTTCAGGATTGATTTCAATGAAGAGTTCTTTTAAAATGAAAGGGACGGGGAATAGCCCCTCCGACTGTGGGTACCTATTTTCTTCTTGGAAGCACTATCTGAGAAAGACTGAGGAGGTACCTCTGCTATGAGTCTCCTGATAAAGAAAAAAAATAGCATTTTTTGCAATGGACTTCCACTGTATTTAGATGAGACAAAGGGAGCCCTGGATTTGTGAGGGATAGTCTTGTTTCTGGCTAGATAATAGTGTAAGGTTTTTACTGGGCAGCACAGTCTATGTTTCTCCAGATGTCCAACTGTTTCACTTAAAGAAGTAAGAATAAATTCTCTGGGATGAGGGTTGTTCTTAGATTCTGTCTTGGCTCCAAATTCTGGAAAGTATGTAAGAATCATGTACCTTTCTCTTGTGCCTACAGAAGCAAAGAGGGTTTGCATCTCTTCCAGTGTCTTGGCTGTAGCTAACGTAACCAAGAAAAGACTCTTGGTAGTCGAGTCTTGGAGTGATGCTAACACTAGAGGTTCAAACAGAGCCGTGCTAGAAGCTTGAGAACCACATTCAGATCCCTCTTGGGAAAACTAATGAATAACTTGGGAACCACAACCTTAAATGATCTAATCAGATCAGAGAGAATTGGGTCCTCGAACACCTCACCAAAAGTCATCCCAAACACTGATGCTAGTGCCTACTTATAAACTTTAACAGCTGATACTGGAAGCTCACTCCTTCTGTAGATAAAGGAGAAAATCCATAATCCTCGGAACAATGAGTCTAGACGATGTGGGGTGGTTCCTCTTACACTAACCTCTATAAACTAACCACTTACCCTAGTAATAAAATTGGTAATGTGTCTCCGTGCCTTGGTGAGCTGTTCAGCCACAGCTGAAGACGTTACCCTCACTCTAGTGAGACACTTGATAGTCTCTTTGCACTTAGATGTAACAAAGACAGTTGAAGCTGGAACCTGTAGAAGCGTTGTTGGTGTAAGAGGTCTTACCTGATAGGCAGCCTCCTTGGAATGTCTATGAAGAGTTCTAGCAGTCTTGTAAACCAGAACTGGACTATCAGGTTATTGTGCACCTCTGTGATGATTGCAATTTGTGTAGGACCAGGTCTATCATCCCTAAAGGTGGAAAGGCATAAGTCTTTAGGTTTATCCAGTTTTGAAGTATAGCATAGACCCCTGCTGATTGAGGATCTTACTGATGGCTGAAATATGCTGTAAGATGGAAATTTACAGCAGTTGCACATAGATCTAAATTTGCTAGCCAAAGA
>NC_090732.1:62028271-62070771 GCF_036898095.1 Palaemon carinicauda
AGTACTGCACAAATAGCGGCATTGCTGGTATCGGGGGAGAGAAGGAGAGGTGCATGTGGTACAAGGAAAGTGAGAGCAGCAGTGGTTGATAGGGCATTGATTGTGTTGCAGAAGGCCACTTCTTGAAGGCTTGCCTTAAGGGAGGCATAGAGTAGGGCAAGTGTCGTGGCTATGACTGCCAAGAAACGTTGATAATAGTTTATCATGCCCAGGAATTCATCAGTGCTTTGATGGTCGAGGGTGTGGTTAAGTACTGAACAGCTGTTACTTTGTAAGGGAGGGGGTGTACTCCTCCCGGAGTGATGCTGGGCCCTAAGAACAATACTTCATTGGCGCCAATGGCACACTTGTCGTACCGGACTACAAGGCCGTTCTATTGTAGGCAGTCAAGAACAATGTGTAGGTGGCGGAGGTATTCCTCTCTGGAGTAAGAGAACATAAGTATGTCGTCCACAAAACATATACAAAAGGGGAGGTCCCCTAAGATGCTATCCATGATACGTTGAGGAATGGCCCCAGCATTACAAAGGCCAAAATAGGAGTAATTGAAAGTGCATAAACCAAAGGCAGTCTTGAGGATGTGTTTTGAATTCATGGGCACCTAATGATACCTTTTTGGGAGTTCAATTGTGGAGAAAAACTTAGTTTTGTGCAAGTAGGAACTCATGTCGGCGATTTTTGGGAGTGGGTAGTGATCCAGTTCTTGTCTACATCTTCAAATGCCTGTAATCCCCACACGGATGCAGAGAGCCATATTCCTTCGTGACGATATGCAACGATGATGACCATGGGCTGGAGGCCTTTTCCCAAAGACCCATATCTTCCATATCAGTGCACGTTTGTTTAGCAGCTGCCAAACGATCTTGAACCGACGCCTGAAACTGGCAAACACTGGGGCCCCCATCGTCTTGCTATGGTGATAAATACTATGGTTGGCGGGAACCGTTGGCGTTTGGCCAAGTTCTGGGTAGAAGACTTCCGGGTACGACATTAGGAGGTGGGCTTAGGCATCCGTATGTGCGCTGATGTGGAAAGCAAGGTTGGAGGGGGCGGATTCAAGAGGGGAGATGAGTAAGAGTCTCCGATGACTAGCTGTCAGGGAGTGAAATCAACTAGGAGGTGGTAATGTGAGAGGAAAGCCGCAGCGAGGATTGGCAATGTGACATCAGCAACGAGAAACTTCGAATGATATTTCATGCTTCCAAACGATAAGGTGAGGTTTTCATAACCATGGTTAGGGATCGCAGATCAGTTGGCAGCTACTAGAACGATGTCGCCAGATTTAGACAAAATACATCGTGTCCTGGTATGTAACCTTGGCAGAAGAGAACGGCAAGCACCCGGGTCTACCAAAAATTGCAAGCCAATAGCCAATACCTGCGTCATGTAAAATGAAAAGATTACTGACAGAGGACACCATAACGTCACAGGGTGACCATTTGTGTCTTACCACATTCACGTCAGCTTTAATCGATGTTGAATAGTTGTCCCCTTCATCAAGAGATCATGACACACGTCAACTTTGGTAATCAGGTTCTTCATGGGCCAAATATCGACATCGGTTTTATCAGTGAGGCAGGTTGCAGGCGAGTGATACTGATCATTTTCCCTGTGTGTGTATATATATATATATATATATATATATATATATATATATATATATATATATATATATATATATATATATATATATATATATATATATATATATATATGTATATATATATATATATGTATATATACATAACATATATATATATATATATATATATATATATATATATATATATATATATATATATACACACATATATATATATATATATATATATATATATATATATATATATATATATATATGTATGTATGAATGAATAGAAACCCAATATCTTATGCTAGCAGAAATAAATTTCTACCTCATGCTAGGATCGAATCATACCCCCTCCAAATGAAAGGACCGGTGCTTCCAACCATGCCACCAGAGGCTCAAAAGAAGTCGGAACCTAACTGCTAACTGCAATTCAAGATTTACCTGGCGGGACATCAGTCTCTTACCAGCGAGTTTTCCCCGACTTGCTGGCCCACCAGGTGACACAATTGATAGCTTTTAATTCGAATTACCCCTAATAAGTCAATATGGATGAAAATCAACACAATATCGTGCTCAAACGGAAATTAATTTCTACCTCATACCGGGATCGAACCTTAGCCCCTTGAAATGAAAGGTCAGGTGCTTCCAACCATACCTTCAGAAGTTCAAAAGAAGTCGGAAACTAATTGCTAACTGGAATTCAGGATCTACCTGGTGAGACATCAGTCTCTTACTAGCGAGTTTTTCCCGACTTCCCGGCCCACCAGGTGACACAATTGATAACTTTGAACTCGAATATTCAACCTTTAATGAGTCAATATGGATGAAAATCAACCCAATATCGTGCTCAAACAGAAATCAATTTCTACCTCATACCGAGATCAAAATATAGCCCCTTTAAATGAAAGTCCAGTTACTGGGTCTCTTTCTCTGTGTGTTTACTCTTTAATGTATCACTAGTTGTCTTGAATCGACTGTACGTTTGTTAATACAGCCAATGGAAGTGCTAAACTATAGAAAACTAACAATAAACAATGGGGAGAGCTGATTTTTTACCGAGCGACCTTGGTAAGTTCCCGTAACAACGTGGCTGTCGTCTACACGTATGCGGGTTCAGGTTAATGCATCATCTATGATAGGATTTCTGAGGCATACGTCGAAAATTAGATAAGGTGGTCAAACATATTATGGAAAAACATTATATTCACCCGAAGCTTATGTAAAAAGTTATTCTCGAAAAACTGTAACATTGGCTCTGAATTTCATAGTAGGTGTTTCAATATGTGTTGTGTATTGCATTTGTGCTGATGTGATAACTAGTGACTCGTTCTTAATATTACCTTAGACATAATTCATGGACAACATAACAATAGCTTTATTTTTAGTTTTGCCCAGCCAGATACCTGATTATGGCTTACAGCTACCACCATGTCTTTTGGGCTATATACTAATTTTCCTGTAAAAGATCCTAAAAATAATAACAGTTTCAAACATAATTGGTTTTAGTCATAACTGATAACCTTATTACATTAACAAAACCAAACAAATAATATTAATCTAATATTTTTTAGATAAGGTTATCAGTTATCACATTAACAAAACCAAACAAATAATATTAATCTAATAGTTTTTAGATAAGGTTAAAAGAATGTAAGAGGAAAAAGAATATGCATGGCTTCGATAGTTGTATAGTTATGAAATTAACTTACCATATAAGGTATAATGAGATGGCCACTGTTAAAAAGAAGCCTGTTCCAACAGCCACCACTGCAATAGTCCAAAAGTTTACATCCTCTGGAAAAGTAAGGAAATGTATCAAACACATCAGTTAAAACAGATTGACAACGTACACTAAATATAGTATTTAATTATGTTATCACTCTTCTAAGCTTTGCCAGATCTTACTATCATATAGCTCCAATTTGAATGTAACTTTAACGTTTTGTTAACACAATCAGAATACTTATATCTTTACTAGATAATTCTGTGAAATAGAAAGTTTAATGTTAAGATATAGTGATATTTGTCTGTAATATATAAAGTCGTTATCTGGTTCATCAAAGGATCATAGGCACTGCGTGAAGGATATTATTATTCAATGGAGATACACCAATCAACTCTTTTAACTATTTAGTCAAAATGAGCGTGTACACACGAAAACAGCATAACACCATGTTCTCGTTCGCATAAGAGATGAACAGAGAATTGGATGGAAAGTAGGCAACAAGAATTGATTTATTTTTTATATTTCAACGAATCTACTATGTTCAAGGAAAGAAAGCTGGATAATGGAACATATTGTGAAAAAAAACTGTTTTCAAAGAGGACATAAAGGTATTGTCCATACCCATTTCTGTAATGCTGTTTCTTTTTCCTTTACATAATTCTGCTCACAATTTATTTTTTGTAGATGTTCATTTTTAAGAATTATTGTTAATTCTATTTGCATTCTATATTTACTACAAATTTCTTCAATATTTTTTTTTTTCCATATGGGTTCTACACTTAATCATTCAATTATATCCCCGAGTAATTGACTGTCACCAATGTTTCTAATGTTATAAAATATTATTGTTTTCTTGAACTTTTCTTTATGGGATATTGACCACATTCTTGTTTCTGCCATGACGTCCCAATACAGGAGTACTTAACTTTGTTTATAAATAGTTCTCATTATTCTTGGACATAAGAATAACAGAATGGGTCCCCATATATTGTAAAAGAAGCAATAGCAAATCTCATATTAGTGAACCCTTTGGCTTTTCTTTTTTATACTCATATCTTCGGGCACATATTCATAATCCCATTTTATTATTATTATTATTATTATTATTATTATTATTATTATTATTACTAATATAACCTAAGCTACAACCCTAGTTGGAAAAGCAAGGCGCTATAAGCCCAAGGGTTCCAACAGAGAAAACTAGTCCAGTGGGGAAAGGAAATGATGAACAATTAGGATAAAATATTTTGAGAACAGTAACAAAATTAATATAGATATTTCATATCTAAACTATAAAAGCTTCTAAAAAACACGAGGAAGAGAAATGAGATAGAATAGTGGACCTGAGTGTACCCTCAAGCAAAAGAACTCTACGTCAATATAGTGGAAGGTCATGATACGAAGGCTATGATACTACCCAAGACTAGAGAACAATGATTTGATTTTGGAGTGTCCTCCTAGAAGAGCTGCTTATCATAGCTAGAGAGTCTTTTCTACCCTTACCAAAAGGAAAGTAGCCACTGGATGATTAAACTGCAGTAGTTGAACCCTTGAGCGAAGAAGAATTATTTGGTAATCTCAGTGCTGTCAGGTGTAGCAGGACAAATGAGAATGTGTGAAGAATAGGCCAAATTATTCGTCATATGTGTAGGCAAAGTAAAAATGATCCGTAACTAAGGAGATAGATCCAAAGTAGTATTGTGTGGCCAGACAAAGGACCAAATAACCCTCTAGTGGTAATATCTCAACGGGTGCCTGCTGATCTTATCTTTTCATCTTTCTTCTTTTTTTATTTGTTATTTATCAGTACTCCAGATATTTTAGTGTAAGGACCAAAATTAATATCTTTGGGTTTTCTAAACAATGGCAGTTACTTAATATTTACATGAATGAAAACGAAAAAAATAGGTAAGATTATATATAATGGACACAAAAATTTATCCATTTATTCAATGAAAAATGTGTATTGTTCTATCCCCAGATAGTTTTTGTGCTAAGATGAGTTAATGAAGCACAGATAAAAGGGTAGATCTCCTATACGCTTGAGCGATGGTTATCAACCTGCTAGGACAGGGGCGCACAATCGAACAAATTATGACTATAGTCTACTGTATATCTGTATCTATACCTGAGCTATTTACTATCATTTCAGGCATTGAAACCTCAATCAAAATAGAATTCCCACTCTTGGATGCAGCTAGTTTTACATCTATCGACACTCCCTTACCTATCATGCTCATCTTTAACAAAACACAAGCAATACAAGTGTTTGGAAATCCACCCCCCCCCAAAAAAAAAAAAATTGTTATAGTGATTACTGTCCTTATTGTCACAATGTCTTTATCACAATTGTATTTCATACATGCTCACACATTGTAATGCTATTACTTTTTCCTCTCCGGCTCTCTCCCTCACTGATAATAGAAAAATCTGTATACGCTTGATATTGCATGTTTCACGTTGTTGGAGTTTTTGTACCATTGTGCCCTCAACCACATGTATATTAGCTCATTATCTTGTCGAATAGAGTCAGTTTTGTCCAGGACATATTTTCGTTAAGACCCTTAGCAACATTGGTGACCCCCAGAGTGAATGCTGCCCACCCAACTTCCCTTACACCATTGTACCCTACTCTTTTATAATGCCACTCAACGAGCTAGATTTAATCCACGCCACATCAATGAGACTGCCGTCCTTCACCAGTACTTTTGCCCGGTTTCAGCGGGCCGAAGTTCAGTTTCTTATCAAGGGTGTCACTCACACAAGTAGCAAAGCAGACTACATCCTGTCGGTGATCCCTCAGGACAATTTCTCAGAAATCTCCAATTGGGTTTCCCCCCAGATGCTGAAGCCTAGTCCAGGATGGGGTGCTCTGATGAATGGCGAGAACTGCTTTCCCACTGGACATTGGTGCCCAATTGTTGATCCAACTAAATCAGTCAGCACTTTCTCTCCTGCTTTTGGTAATTTCTTTTATTCCCTATTTCTTCTTGGGCATGAACTTGTTGACGAATTTGTCTTGTTTGATTATAGTTTGACTGCTTCTTTGGATTTGGCACAGTGATGAATGGATGGCATGCCATCTCAAAGTTTGACTCCATCACCCTCAGGCAGACCCCACTGGGTGCAGACTTAGTCTGTTAAGAGTCAAGCTCCAGTGATCCAGTTTTAAGTCACCTGTATCCGCGCGTAATTGGTGACGCCAGGCATTGGAGTCGATGGTAGGAGGGGCTAATTAACCCCACAAACCAGTGTACGCCCACCTAAAGAGAAGCAGCCCCTCTCTAATAGAGGACAGGTCCCCGCTGAAGCCTCTTCTCGTGTTGGGCCACATGGGATAGGAAGACTGACATCCTCTGATAAGAGGTAGATAACCCGGTTTGCTTCATCTTTAAAAATTAACCCCTCTGTTGACAACCTGAAATTCTAAAGGACCGTTCTATGAATGCTCAAAAAACAAAGTAATTTGGGTGACAGAGAATTTGCGAGTCCTTCATGTCACTCAAATTCCCATAGAAACTAATCATGATGTGCTGTATAAATTATCTCAATGCTATGGTAATATCACTGAAATTCGAATGACGCTTGAAAAGGACAAATTGGATTCATGGATATCATTTGATAATCATGATGAAGCATTCAATGCAACCAGTGATATTATGAATATTGAAATAAAAAATCTAAACATCAAGGGTGCTCTTTGCAATGGGGTACCTAAGGATCCAGATATATAATAACCTGCAGATTGGATTGATAAAGATATAGAGGTGGTTGTACCCTCCCAGAGAAAGCCCGAACCACCAAAGTGACTTATCGCTTAGTCAAAAGGGAGTACAGTAAATTACTTCAAGATATGTAAATTTCTTCAAAAGAAAGCAGGTACCATCGCACCGGGAGATATATTTCGTTTTGGAAAGAACAGTTTCCTCATAAGTTCCAAATCAGAAACCCAATCTGTTATACTATCCAATTTAAAGAAGGTAAGTAGTTTTCAATAGAGACTTGTATGATTTTACAGAAGAAGAGATACTAGCCATGTGTCTTTCAACTGTATGAAAAGTACATAAAGTCCCTGGAACATCAATGATTATCCTGACTTTCCAGGGTGCTTATGTGCCTTCCCACATTTACATAGAAAATGAACTGATTAAAGTTTGAACTTTTAAGCAGAAGCCACTGCAATGTTTTAATTGCTTTAGATATGGGCATTCTTCTAAAATTTGCAAGAATGGAAAAAAATGTGTTGTGCTTGCTCCAATGTTTACCTTAGAGGATATATACTAGAGGCAAATTGTTTAAACTACAATTTGAATAATAAATCTATTGATAGGAGCTGCCAGCAATACAAGTTAGAAGAGGCTGCCCTTAATAAATCCAGTATCGAACATATGAGTGTGAGGCATTCCAAGAGGCAATTGAGTAAATCAACAAGCTATGCAAAGGCATTGAAATCTGGAGGAAAAATGAGGCAGGAGACATCCAATCTACCTATTACTGCCAGTACACCTCAAAAAGGAAAATCGCCATCTTCCGGAAAAAAAGGCTGCATTATAGGGCAAGAATATTACCTACTAAGGCTTTGCACACCTCTATTAAACTTTTGTCCCCCATTACAAAGGATAATACTAACACCTCTCAGGCTATATCTTTACCTGATTTGATGGAGGTTTCACCTAAAACCGAGTTATCAGGTGCACGTTTAGTGGGGAAAATACCACAATCTCATAAATCACCACCTCTTAATAGGAAAAGAGAGAGACCTCCATCTCTCTCAGCTACATCCAATAAAAACACAAAAGTTATGGCATCAAATAGATATAATGTTCTGTCTGTTGATATTTCAGATCAACAAGAAAACTACTTGAATCAATCAAAAGATTCCACATCTTTATCTACACCTGGCCCCCATACAAAAGTTCTTGCAATTGACTTTGATCTTACAATACCTTGGTGATCAGCATGTATTTCAGACAAAACCTTATTCCTCAGTGAATTGGGAATAACTACCCTTGAACCTCTCATCACTATTCCTTGTGTTACACTCAGTTCATACCATATATCCTTATAAGGTTTACAATTTTCCTCTTTTCCACATAAGTCCCTACCTGTATCTCTAAAACCTTATTAAGTACTGGGTTTCTCTTGATACTGTGTGCTACATCTTTTGCTGTAATTGGTACATCATATACAGAAAATAACAGAATACTGCCATCATACTCTTCTGGGGCTTTGTCAACTGGTAATCTAGATAAAGCATCTGTATTACCCATCTTTGATGCTGGACGGTATTCTATATCATAGTGGTACGCGGCTAATGTAATTGCCCAACGTTGTAGTCTTGCAGCTACCAACGTAGGTAAACTTGCTTTTGGGCCCAATATTGCTAATAAAGGTTTATGATCTGTAACAAGTGTCAACTTTTTCCTACCCTAAAGATACATATGAAATTTCTTAACTCCATACACTAATGCTAAACCTTCTTTTTCTATTTGAGAGTAATTCCTTTCTGCTTTGTTCAATACTCTAGAAGTGAATGCAATTGGGTTTTTCTGTTTCATCTGTCATTACATGAGATAATAAGGCACCTAAACCTATGTTTGATGCATCACATACTAATTTAACTGGTAAATCCATTTGATAATGTACTAGGAATGTAGGTGATGTTATTTCCTGTTTGATTCTTTCAAAAGATTCCTGACACTCTTTTGTCCACTTCCATTCTACATCCTCATTCAACAAATTATACAATGGATGTGCAATTGTAGACAAATTCTGAATGAAATTCCCGTAAATGTTACTAAACCTAAAAATGATTGTAATTCCTTAACATTTTCTGGTACTTTTGTTGATTGTACAGCTTTAATTTTCTCTTTAGTTTTGTGAATACCCTTGCCATTAATTACAAAACCTAAATATTCCCCTGAATCAACTTCTAAAATACATTTGCTCTTATTTACTCTAATATTATGTTCCTTCAACTTCTTCAGAACTGTTCGCAATCTTTCTCTATGTGTCTTTACCAGCATTTAAAGTATCATCTATAAAAATGAATACTCCTTGCATTCCTGAAAAAATCTTATCCATAGTTTGTTGCCATGTAGATGGACTACTTGCAATTCCATAAGGTAATCTCTTTGGCCTAAACAAACCTAAGGATGTATTTACTGTACATGATTCTTGTGAACTTTCATCCATGGAAAGCTGTTGAAATGCTTGTCTTAAATCTAACTTAGAAAAAACACTGTATCCTGACATAGTTGCAAACATGTCTTTCAGATTTGGTAATGGATGTTGAGCTACTTGCAGTTGCGGATTCAACGTTACTTTGTAATCTCCACGTAACCTGACCTGACCATTTTCCTTCACAATAGGTACTAATGGAGTAGCCCAATCTGAATATGTAACCTTTTCCCATGAACCTTCATTTTCTAATCTCCTGATTTCTGTTTCAACTGCACTTTTCAATGCATACGGAACTGGTCTGCTAGCACAAAATCTAGGAGAACTGTCAGGTTTCAAAACTAAAATTGCCTTTGCGTTCTTTACTGTACCTACTTTATCTTCAAATACGTCTTGAAACTCTAATATGATGTTATCCACAGACATTTCATTTTTGTGTTCATCTTGTCTACCTATAAGCTTAAAAATACTAGGCCAATCTAATTTCAAATACTGTAGCCAATCCAAACCTAGCAAAGTTTGTCCTTTATCTTTTACTACTGTTAATGGCATTCTCTCTAATTTCTGTTCTTTGTACTGTACTTTTACGTTCGAAGCACCTATTACCTAAAGATCAAAACTATTATAACCTTACAAAACTCTATTTGTACCTTCTAATGACAAATTAGGAATGCTTTTAGCTGTTTGCTCAGACATAATTGATACATCGGCTGCTGTGTCAACTTGCATCAAAATTGGTTTACCTTTTATGAATATTTCTACCATGATATGTTTCTTTGCATTTTAGTTGACAGAATTTATGCGAAACACAAAATCAGTTTCTGACTTATCCTGATTATCATGAACATTTTCTGCATTATTCTCTTGACCAATAGTATCAACTGTAGCATTTATTTTCTTTGCGTACTATTTAGGGAATCTACAAGCAGTTGCAAAATGACCCATCTTTCTACAATTCTGGCATGTTTGTCCAGTAGCAGGGCAGTTCTTCCCTTCGTATGCAATATGATCAGTTTTACCACACCTATAACACTTGGGTTTTTCCTGTTGTTTCTGTGTATAGGCCTGATTCTGATATTTATGAACATTAGTGTTAGGCACTCTTCTATGACTAGGCTTTGACATATTCCTGCTCTGATTCTCATTGTTTTTCCACTTGGAACTTATAGTACTAACCTCAGAATTTTCCATTCTATTGCTTGTAGAACTATCTATTATGTTACTTTGCCTATTTGATGTTTCTAAAGCTCTGCTTATTATCAATACCTTTTCTAATGTTAAATCTTTATCTTTCAATAATTTTTTTCTTAGCTTTTGTGGTGTGCAATGTGCAATAACTTGATCTATGATAAAATTTTCTAACTCTAGAAATTCACATGAAACAGCTAAATTCTTTAGTCTAGTCACAAATGCATCTAAACTTTCATTTTAAATATTTAACTTAGCCGGTGAATACAAGGTCCTTTAATGGGCCTTGGGTGAATATATAATAGCTGAGCCTCCGGCGGCTCGACAGAAAAACACACAAAAACTCGCGAGCGATCGCTATGAAGGTTGCGGGTGTGCCCACTAGCGCCAACTATCGGCCAGATACCGCATATACATGTAAACAGACCCAATTTTTCTCTGTCGGTCTGATCGACAAGACGTACCATTTCGCTGTTAACCTGGAGTTTTTCAACAGTCTTGGTGAAGTACTTCCTTTTGGTTTGAGCTTTCGCAGTGCAGGTGTTTTATCTTCAACTTAAATCTTGAACTCGTTTTTGGATAGATTTAATTGTTGATGATATTGGATTGTTTTTTGGACTTTCTTTGACTTTTAAATGGCCGACCCTTCCCTTAGTACGGAAGTGTGTTTTAGGCTTTTAGCAATTATCTTATCACGTTATAAATTGTTGTTGTTAATTATAGATTTTCCTCTATATATTTTATATCTCAACCGCCTTTACTAGGCCTCTTCGATTAGCTTTCCATTTATAATAAACATCAAGATAAATTTTAATGATTTGTTTATATGCGACCTTACCTATTCCTCCCCTAATCCGAGAGTAGGCGGTCCTAACTTGGAAACCGAAGTTAAACAACGTTGAGCCCTTTCAATCGTAAATAACTTTTACAGAGCAAATGATTTAAAACTTATTAAATGGTTTTTTAGTAGATATTTTATGAAAGATTTTCTTTGAATAGTCTTCGTACTGTTTCAAAGATGAACTAACGTTTAGTTTATTTATGCTACGCAGTTTGCGCTCTATCGTTACGATAGAGAGAGAGAGAGAATCACAGTTTCACTTTGCAGAAAGAGTAAATCGATTCTGACGTTTTGTTCATTCTTCTTTCAAACTTAAATGTTTTAAATACTATTTTAAAGGAACTTGTTAATTGAAAAACCTTTCAGTTTTTTCCTTTGGTCAAATAACCTGTTTATTGACGAAAGGTAAGTGGGCTTTTTTCTTCGGTGCGAAATCAAGAGCGAGAGATAGAGAGAGAGAGAGAGAGAGAGAGAGAGAGAGAGAGAGAGAGAGAGAGAGAGAGAGAGAGAGAGAGAGAGAACGTTCCGATCTTTATTCTCGTCCCAAGCGAGTAACGTTGTTCTCGAGTCAGTTTTTTACTCTCGTCCCTAGTCTCTGTACGGGGAGAAAGGATAAAACGTTTTTAGTTTTTATTCTCGTCCCAAGGCACTGTACGGTGAGAGATTAAAAACGTAGTTTTGAATGAACTAGTGTTTAGTCTCCTTCCCAGCCACTGATCTTTTTATCTTAATATGTTTACTGTTTTTTGCTTGTATTAATGTGCTTACATTATACGACTTATTTCGCAATTATAACCTTTTGATGATGGTAGAATTGCGTGCTTCAGGTAGAAATCAGTTTTATTCATGCCTAATGTGAATTGTTGAAAAATTCAATTTCAGTGAAGTAAGTGCAAAACAGAAAATCGTAGTGATAAAGTGATAATTGCGCAAAGTGTTATCAGTGTTGCGACCGAGGGTTCGTCTGTTCGTGCCTGTCGTTCGCCTAGTCCGAGACCTCTTGCAAGCTCCCAAGCCCAGGGGAGAAGTAATGTCGTACGACTTATGGGTTCGAGAGGCCTTGATCAGCGAACAGACGTTCCCTCTATGGTTTCAGGCGTGTCTCACCAAGACCGCCCCTACCATAAGACGAGCGAGACGATTTTCTCCTCGTCATCCGAAGGCTTTTCGCGTAAGAAACCGTGGAGCAAGGTTTCGAGGCCCTTTAAGCGAAAGTCAGTCCTTTCAGGACAGGTCCAGCGTCCTGGTTGTAGCCATTGGGACAGCTCTGACCCTATGCAGTCATCGGAAGACTGCTCGCCGCCTAAACAAAAGCGTAACACAGGCTCAGAGAGTCTTATTGTAGGCAAGGTTTTGCAGTCACAGACGTTACCCTCGTCTCTTACCGCAACCATTCCCGTTGATCCTAAATGGGTTGTACGGCAAGACATGCAGAATAAGCTTGCCTCTCTTATGGAGGACTATTCTGTTGAGCAGGTTCACGATGATCCTCGCCGCTTAGCTGATCGAGATCCTGGCCGTCAGCCGCCCAAACGAGCCTTTGCTCGTCCTGTTGACATTGACGTTACAAAGTCACGTCAATCGTGTTTTGTAGAGCCTCACTCGATGCAGTCCCGTGTTGACTCTCAGCCGCTTGTGGACGTTCAGCCGCTGCCGCTTGCTCTTGTTGACGTTCAGGACGTTCACTAACCACCATAGTTGACTTGTTTTGACGTTGAGCGTCAAGCACCGCAGTCAAGAGTTGTTTTGACTGCTCAGTCTAAGCAGACAAGGCAGTCTCGAGTTGACGTCGAGCGTCCTCCCGCACCTGTTGTTGTTGCTGGTCAGTCCTTTAAGCAGTTACATGACATAGCGTCCTTGACTGCTACTGTTGCTCCTTTGCGTGTGGACTCTGCTTGTCAAGCATTGCCACCACGGCAGGTCTCTCCCTTGCTTGAGACTCGGCAATTGTCGGACAAGGTTCCTTCAGATGAGGAAGTTGCTGATCCCCCTCCTACTGATATTCCCTTGAGGACTCTGTCAGACGGAGAGGAGCCTAAAGCTGCTCAGCCCTCTATGGACTTTAAATAAATCATGCTGATTTTTAAGGATCTTTGTCCGGATCTTTTTGTAACTGCTGCTCCTCGTTCGCCTAAACGTCAGAGTTTACACTAGGCCTAGCTACTTCGAAGCCGTTGTTTTCTAAGCTAGTGCTCTCTCGCTCTTCTAAGAGAGCTTTTCGTTTGCTAGGCGACTGGTTAATCACCAGGAGGAGTTTGGGGGAGACAGCCTTTGCTTTCCCTACTTTTAAGCTGGCTTATAGAGCGAGAGTCTGATATGACACGGGAGAAGTTCTCGACTTGGGAGTTCCTGCCTCTGCCCAGATAAACTTCTCAAACCTCATAGACTCTCCCTGGCGCCTGGCCATGAGACGCTCCAAGATTTTATGGTCGACTTCAGAGCTAGACCATCTCCTGTTAGGAGTTTTTTTTTTCGAGCGTTTGAAGTTTTGCTGTACAATTATGTCATGCATAAACAAGGCTATCAGGGATGGCTCCAATAATCTGACAGCCACGTTCTCTGCAGGAACAAGTCCCTCTGGGATGGCTCCAATGATCTGGCAGCCATGTTCACTGCAGGAGTACGTAAGAGGCAAGTGCGCTCAATGTGTTCATTGTCAAGACAAACTTCACGATAAAGTCTACCAGGCTGTCTTGACAGCATTAATGGAAGGCGACTGGATGGTCTCTCTTGACCTTCAGGAGGCATACTTCCACATTCCTATACACCCGGATTCCCAACCGTTTCTGAGGTTTGTTTACAGGAATGTGGGGTACCAGTTTCGAGCCCTGTGCTTTGGCCTCAGTCCTGCTCCTCTCGTGTTTACGAGGCTCATGAGGAATGTGGCAAAATCCCTCCATCTATCGGGAATCCGAGCCTCCCTGTACTTGGACGACTGGCTTCTCAGAGCATCGTCCAGTCTTCGCTGTCTGCAGGATCTACATTGGACGTTAAGTCTGGCCAGGGAGTTGGGACTTTTGGTCAACCTAAAAGTCCCAACTGATCCCATCCCAGATTATTCTTTATTTGGGGATGGAGATTCGCAGTCCAGTTTTTTCGGGCTTTTCCGTCTGCCACCCGAATAGAACAAGCCCTGCTCGAAGTCCAACTAATGCTGAAAAGAGAACGTTTGTTCAGTCAGGAGTTGGAACAGTCTCGTAGGGACTCTCTCATCCCTGGAGCAGTTTGTCTCGCTAGGGAGACTACACCTTCTGCCTCTCCAGTTCCATCTTGCCTCTCACTGGAACTAGGACAAGACGTTAGAGACGGTATCATTCCCAGTCTCCGAACCAGTAAAGGCATGCCTGAAATGGTGGGACAGCAATATCAGTCTGAGAGAGGGACTATCCCTAGCAGTCAAGAACCCAAACCACGTGTTGTTCTCAGACGCGTCGGATTTGGGTTGGGGTGCGACCCTGGACGGTCGGGAATGCTCGGGTCTGTAGACCTCAAGTCAGAAGAGCATGCACATCAACGGCAAGGAGCTATTAGCAGTCCACTTGGCCTTGATGAAATTCGAAAGCTTTCTTCGAAACTAAGTGGTTGAGGTCAACTCAGACAACACCACAGCTTTGGCGTACATCTCCAAGCAAGGAGGCACACACTCCTTCACGCTGCTCGAGATCGCAAGGGACCTTCTCATATGGTCAAGAAATCGAGGCATCTCCCTGTTGACGAGATTCATCCAGGGGGACTTGAACGTCTTGGCAGACTGTCTCAGTCGGAGGGGTCAGGTGATACCCACGGAATGGACCCTCCACAAGGACGTGGGCAAGAGTCTTTGGGCTTCTTGGGGTCAACCCACCATAGACCTCTTTGCCTCCTCGTTGACCAAAAGGTTACCAATCTATTGCTCTCCAGTCCTAGATACAGAAGCAATCCACATAGACGTGTTTCTACTGGATTGGTCTCTTCTGGACTTATATGCATTCCTACCATTCAAGATAGTCAACAAGGTACTGCAGAAGTTCGCCTCTCACGAAGGGACAGGGTTGACGTTGGTTGCTACCCTCTGGCCCGCGAGAGAGTGGTTCACCGAGGTACTTCAATGGCTGGTAGACATTCCAAGAAGTCTTCCTCTAAGGGTAGATCTCTTACGTCAGCCCCACGTAAAGAATGTTCATCAAAGCCTCCCCGCGCTTCGTCTGACTGCCTTCAGACTATCGAGAGACTCTCAAGAGCTCGAGGCTTTTCGAAGGAGGCAGCCAGTGCGATTGCGAGAGCTAGGAGAGCTTCTACCTTCAGAGTATACCAGTCGAAGTGGGAAGTCTTTCGAGATTGGTGCAAGCCAGCATCTACGTCCTCTTCCAGTACCTCTGTAGCCCAATCGGAGATTTTCTTTTACATCTGAGAAATGTTCGCTCCCTCTCAGCTCCCACGATTTAGGGCTACAGGAACATGTTGGCTTCGGTCTTTCGTCATAGAGGCTTAGATCTTTCCAACAATTAAGATCTCTAAGATCTCCTTAAGTCTTTCGAGACCTCTAAGGAACGTCGTTTGGCAACTCCTGGATGGAACTTAGACGTGGTCCTAAGGTTCCTCATGTCAGACAGGTTTGAGCCATTACATTCAGCCTCCCTGAAGGATCTCACCCTCAAGACGCTTTTCCTAGTGTGCTTGGCTTCGGCTAAAAGGGTCAGTGAAATTCATGCCTTCAGTAAGAACACCGGCTTTTCTACAGAAAAAGCCACATGTTCACTTCAACTTGGTTTCCTGGCCAAAAAAAAAATGAACTGCCTTCTCGTCCTTGGCCTAAGTCTTTTGATATACCTTGCCTGTCAGAGATCGTAAGCAACGAACTTGAAAGAGTGCTGTGTCCAGTTAGAACTCTTAAGTTCTACTTAGCTCGTACTAAGTCCTTACGAGGTGGATCTGAGGCATTATGGTGCTCAGTTAAGAAACCATCATTGCCTATGTCAAAGAATGCTTTGTCATATTTTATCAGACTTTTAATACGAGAGGCTCATTCTCACTTGAATGAAAAAGACCGATGCTTGCTTAAGGTTAAGACGCACGAAATAAGAGCTATAGCAACTTCCGTGGCCTTTAAGCAAAATAAATCTCTGCAAAGTATTATGGACGCGACCGTTTAGAGAAGCAAATCGGTATTCGCGTCATTTTACTTAAAAGATGTCCAGACTCTTTACGAGGACTGCTATACACTGGGTCCATTCGTTACAGCGAATGCAGTAGTGGGTAAGGGTTCTACCACTACATTCCCTTAATTCCAATATCCTTTTAATCTGCTCTTGAAATGTTTTTTTAATTGGGTTGTACGGAAGGCTAAGAAGCCTTTCGCAGCCTTTTTTGATTTGGCGGGTGGTCAAATGTCATTTCTTGAGAGCGCCCAGATTAGGGGTTTGATGAGGTCCTGTTGTATGGGTTGCAGCCCTTAATACTTCAGCTCCTGGGAGTCTTTCAGCATCCTAAGAGGATCGCTGGGCTTCGTGAGGAAGACAGACTAATAAGGCAGAGTAATCGTCTAAGTCAACTTCCTTACCAGGTACCTTTATATATTTGGGTTTTGTTATGATATAACTGTCAAAAACTCTAAGCATATACGCTATAAACTTAATTAACTCTGGTCTCTACCCACCACCATGGGTGTGAATCAGCTATTATATATTCACCGGCTAAGTTAAATATTTAAAAATGATATTTTAATTATAAAATAAATTTTTTAATATACTTACCCGGTGAATATATAAATTAAAGAGACCCAGCGGGATGAGAAAAATTGGGTCTGTTTACATGTATATGCGGTATCTGGCCGATAGTTGGCGCTAGTGGGCACACCCGCAACCTTCATAGCGAGGCTCAGCTATTATATATTCACCGGATAAGTATATTCAAAAATTTATTTTATAATTAAAATATCATTTTTCTTTCTGATATGCCTGTGCTGTAAATTGATACCTTTCAAAAAATCTATTGAACTGAGGAGCAGAATATGTGGTAAGAGCCTTAATTGCAGCTTCACTTGTGTCATCTGTAGGCTGCAATGTCTTAAACACTTCCCGAACTTCTCTACCTGCTGTATGAAGTAATAATGCCTTCTTTTGGGCATCCTTCATATTCCCTAATGCTTCTAAATAAATCTTAAATTCCTCACACCACTGTTGCCATCGTGTTGCAACAGAATTGGGTTCAGCTGTGATGCTAAATCGTTCAGGATGTTCAATGTCAAGAGGCATTTTGACTTCTTACCTTGATACCTTGAATAGGTTAGGCTACTGTTCTAAAGTCACCTTGTAACTTCCTACCTTTTTTGTATCCTACCCAACCCCAAAATTCACTTTGTTTTCTTATTTGGTTTGCTTGTGTTTGATGAAATTCTTCCGGCTGCATGGGGGGTCCTCATTGGGCCTTTTCTTTTGCTTCTCTTGCAATAAATTTTTCTTCTGCTTCTGGCTGCTGATTTACAAAGGCTCCAATGTTTCTTCTGCTTCTCTATGATCTCTGCGTGTATTCGTCCTCCTGTCGTCGCCAATGTTATGGTTGGTTGCAGATTGTCTCGTGATTTCAGTATATTACTCACCTGAAAATGAGTGAATAATTATTAGTAATTATCCATGAATTAGTGATGTTGTTTGTCCCTTTCAATGTCACCAATTTTTTTCGGTGGGGTTTAATGATACGTTGGTATTCTTAAAAGACATTTAATGGGCTTGTGATTACATTGCCCTGTGACTCTGGGCTTCTAACAACCAACTCCCAACTGAGCGTCGAGCGTCTTATAAACAAATCACAAGAACCAAATCATAAGAGCGAACAATAAAGCATCGCTCTCAAAAGACTTAAATCCTACTCCAGTACAAAAGTGAATAAAATCACATCCTATCTTTGAGGTAATTAATAAATGCTTGAACCCTAATATCAAAATACATCATTTCAGTTATGTACAAAGCAAAACATGTTTTATCAATGAAATATGAGGCAATGTTGCGCAATACATGGAACATTTGAGGCAATACAGTACATTATTACAATAATACATAACAAGGTCCATCATCCTCCTCAAGAACATTGAAAAGGCTAATGTAAAACCTAACTTATCAAGACCCACATTCAAGAAGCCTACATAGAATATTATTAAATCAAAAACTGTCAATGGGAAGACCTCATCAAAGATGTCTTCCAGAAAATAATACATAGTTTTCTCCTCCATTTTGCAATGGAATTTTCAGAGTTTAAGGGCCAAACAGGAAGAACTTAAGCTCCTCATTCATGAGCACTCCCCTATAGTTGTATGTCTACAGGAGAGCAAATTTGATGATAATACTCCTTGTCCTTGCGAATATATTAGCTATAGGACAACATATGATCACCGAGTAGGAAGCCATGGCTGAAGTCTCATGCATGTTCATCGAGATTTTCCCCAAATATCTTTGTCTATTCATACACCTCTGCAGGCAGTGGTTGTACAGATTGATATTGGGAGAAAATATTCAATTTGCTCTCTGTACTTTCCTGCAAGAGATAACATTTTGTATGACAATTTAGTAGATGTGATTCAACAACTCCATCAACCTTTTAGACATCCTTTACGGGGCGATGTATTAGCAAACACCAGGGGCAATATTATAGAATCAATTGTGGAAAATAAGGATGTCGGACTCGTTAATACTGGAGAGCCCACACACTTTTATTCTCAAATAAGTACTCTGTTATGCATTAATCTTTCAATTACAAGTTCTAACTGCCTTCTCGACTTTGATTAGAAGACATTAGAGGATTGGCATACAAGTGATCATGCACCAATCATTATAAATACCAACAATGGTCCACCTTTACAAACATCACTACGATGGAATCTCGACAAGGCGGACTGTGTTAGATTTCGTGAGTTAAGTGAAATCGAGGGGAGTGCAGAGCAGTTTTGAAATTGTTGATGATGCCATAGACTTACTGAATGGAATTTATCATACAGCAGGAGTCAACTCAATCCCCAAAACCACAAGGTTCTTCAAGGCACGACCAGTCCCTTGGTGGTCTTCAGCACTAACTGGCCTGCACAGAGCAACAAGAAGATCCCTAAGTCGATTGCAAAGGCGCTGTACTGATGATAATTTAATTATATACAAGAAATGTAGAGCACAGTTCTGTCGTGTAATGAAAGAAGCTGGGCGCAAGTCTTGGATGTGTTTTGTTTCCTCCATTAACAGGTGAGCACCACCATCTTCTGTGTGGAGAAAAGTAATAAATATAGCAGGCAAATTCACCCCAAACCCACCACCGGTGTTGAAGGTGCATAATCAGTATGTGACAGGAGAAACCGAGGTTAGCAGTACATTGGCTGATCATTTCTCAAATGTATCATGCAAGTGTGAAGCAGCTCCTGGTTACAAGTTCAGGAACATCGAAGAAAAGTACATTTTGAATTTTGCAACGGGAAGGGAAGCATCATACAATTCTCCTTTTATGGAAAGATAATATGCAATGATTAAATATGTACCTGTTAATACAAAGTTATTTATTTTAAGCATTATTAACAGAATATGGCATGATCATAGTTATGCAAGTCTTTAGGAACTAGCCATTATTTTAGCCTTTTTAAAACCCTAAAAGAATATGTTTTTAGCTGTTAACTATCAACCAATTACATTGACATCTTATTTAAGTAAGATCATGAAGATATTCAATGCAAGACTGATGTGGTACCTGTAAAAGAATGGCATTTCATCCCCTATCCAATGTGGATTTTTAAAAAATGCACTCAACGACTGATGTGTGGATACGACTTGAGTCCTCTATTTGTGAAGCCTTTGCTTCCAAACAGCACCATGCCACAGTGTTTTTTTTTTTTTACCTTGATAAGGCATACGATACTGCATAGAGATATGGTATACTTAAAACCATTCATGCAATTGGGATTGAGTGGAAAGCTACCAATGTTTATTCAATCATTTCTTTCACACAGAGCTTTTCAATTGAGAGTGGGGAAAACTATCAGGTTAGCGTGCTATGTATAACCTTTTTGCACCAGCAATTGATGGGATATCCTCAGTCATTCCTCAAGATATTCTCCCAACATTATTTGTGGATGATCTCTCCATATCATTGAGAGAAAACTACAATTCTCAATTGACAAAATTATCCAGTGGGCCGATATGTATGGATTTAAGTTTTTCAATAAGTAAAACTGTTGTTGTCCATTTTAGTCATATTCGGTAAGTACATCCAGGCCCCAATATATACATCAAAGGTCAACGGATCTCATGTGTAAGTGAAGCTAGATTTCTAGATATGATATTTGATTGTAGGCTTACATGGGTTCCCAACTTGAAAGCCTTAAAAGTAAAATATCTCGAGGCTTTGAATGTTTTAAAAGTTTTGTCCCATACATCGTGGGGGCAGAATGCAAAACTCTTTTAAAATTATGAAAGACCTTGATTTTTTCGAAAATTAGTTAAGGTTATGAAATATACTCAACAGCCACCTCTAGCCGATTAAAAGTTTTAGATTCTATACACCATGCTGGTATCAGATTGTCCACAGGAGCCTTTAGAACTTTGCCTGTCCCAAGCCTCCTTGTTGATGCTGGAGAGTTACCTTTAGACCTTTACCGGGTGTCCTCTATTGTTCAGCATTAGTTTAGGTTGCAAAGTCTCCCTAATTCTTTAGCTTGTCAGACTGAAAACCTTGTAAGGCATTATAGATATTTTGAGTTGCACCCAAAATCTCCTCAACCTTATGGTTTCTGGGTAAAAACATTATTAGACAGTCTAGATATAGGTGGAAATAAAGTGCTCCCATGTAGGATACCATCAACCCCTCCATGAAATTTACGAGATATATCTTTTCGTAAATATTTTATTGGTATAAAAAAGAACATGACTGACTTAGAAGCCAGGTTGCTATTCATGGAACATGTTGAAGAACACAGGGAATCAACTTTCATATATACTGCTGGCTCCAAATCTGATGTGGGCATTGGATTTGGAGTATATAATCGTGCTTTTAATTGTAGAGGTACACTTCCTCTAGTATCCTCCTTATTTACTTCCAAACTATATGACATACTAACCGCTACTGAGAAAATAGTGTTAAAAGACAAGGGCATTTTTACCATTTTTAGCAACGCAAGAAGTGTCCTACAAGCTTTACAAGATTTCAATTCCAATAATCCTTTAGTTTTAAAGATTTTAGAGTGGCTTTTAATTCTTGGCACAAAAGGTATAATAGTTATATATTGCTCGGTTCCAACAGGTTCCAGCACACATAGGTGTGTCTGAAAATGAGAAGGTGGATTCACTGGTAAAGAGTGCTGCAGCCGAGTTGCTACCAAGAAGGTATCCCATTCCCTGTAATGATTTTTTACCTACAATTAAATAGTATATTCATAATAATTAGCAATAGCATTGGGATAGTTTACTTGAAAATAAGATGAGAGAAATAAGTAATGTTACATCCCATTGGAGGTATGACGGGATGCCCCGAAAGTGGGAGACTATCTCTGTCGTGTCTACATTAGTCACACTCAGATAACACACGAGTTTCTGCTGGCTGGCCAACATCAACCATATTGCGACGACTGTTTGGTACTATTGATAGTGAGGCATTTGTTAACCGAATACCCGACATATATAGTGAGAGAAATAGATATCTATTTGAGGCTAGAGGTGAGGATGGTAGTTCATCCTTGCCAAAATTCTTGGACCTGTTATGTCCTACCATGCTTGTGGTACTTTTATGCTTTATTTCAGAAGCAGGTCTTCTGAAAGATATTTTACTTTTAAAATGACATCTTTGCTTTTATAGTTTTAATTGAATATTCTTTTATTTCTTATTTACAATAAACGATATAGGCGTCAATGACCTTAAATGTCCGGATGCCAGAAAACCTCAAATCAATCAATCAATCAATCCAATTGGGTTTGCGATCAAGACGACACCCCAATAGAGTATAATGCTCTCAAAACATTCCATCTTGAGTAGTACTCACCATCACCAGCCACCTGTATAGCTTAGACTTTTCAGCTATTCGAACAAGTGTTGGGGGACCATAAGGCTTCGCTCGCCCTCAGGGAAATCACCAGTATTGCTTTCCTGCAACCTGGGCCATTTGTCTTTCTTTAGAAAGTGAATGTACTTCATGGTCTTTGGGTACCATCCTAACTAAAACCTGTACACGCTGCCATCCCTGATGTCAATACCTTACCAATGATGGACTTGATGACCAAAGTCGACGATCTTATTGATATCCATTCACCACCTTCAGGACCTCCGTCAACGTCTCTACTGCAGATGAAGAGGACAAGCATTCAACACAGACCAAAGCTGGTAGGACACAGATGCCCCCCCCCCTGATGTGCTGGAGTGGCGACAAAGCCGCCCATCACACACATATGTGGCCATCAACAGCCAATTACTGACAACCATCGACTGCAGTTATGCTACTACCACTCCAGATTAGGGACTGCTGTGAAGAAATGGGCAGACGGTTGTCACGGCTTTCAAGTAGGCCATTGCTTGTGGTCGTAGCCTCCCCTGTCACTAATCTCTTATCATTACATGAGGCAGGGATGGGTGTGCGTTTTTTGGTACACTAGTGATTACCATTCCCTTCTACCAATATCTAGGACATGACGTAGTCATTCAAAGCTTTGTGACTACTGCCTGGTAGCTCACAAAGGATCAGAGATCCCCACCCATGGGTACGAGACCCTCATATTATCGTTTGGGAGTACCAAATACCATTGAAAATTCCTCTTTGTTAACACGGTACGGATTTCCTTACACCTCTCCACCTCCTGTAGTTGAAGAGGCACATTAATGTTTAGTCAACTCAGACTCATACTCTTTGACACCTCTTCAACCCACCCCTCTGACATTGCAATTCACCTTAGTGCACCCACAGAGGCTTACACCCATCTCCTCATGTTGTATCCACAAGTCTTCTGACCAGAGCCCACATCACAAGGACACTGTTACCTGTTTACCGTCATTAATCACTCCACTCATTAACCTGAAGTCACCCCCATGCAAACTGCAACATAAGCCTCATGTGCATCCACCTTACTCTCAGGGTGGATAGAATGATTCGGTATCCCTGAGCATATTACTTCTAACAGGAATATCACTTCCACCTCTCAATTGTGGATGTCATTATCGTATATCCTGGACATCTCTTCTACATCAGACAACTGCCTATAACTCAGCAGACAATGAAATAGCTGAATGTTTTCATCACTCTCTCAAAGCAGCTTTGATGTTCTGCTGCAATGATGCCAACTGGTTTCTTTAGCTTTCCTGGGTACTTTAGGGATTAAGGACCCCTCCTATGGATCCCCTGGATGTCTCAGCAGCTGAAATGGTGTATGGTGTTCTGTTGGCCGCCCATGCTGAATTTTATCTGTCTGCATCCTTTCATGAAAATCTCCAGCACCCACACCAGGATCTGGGGAAATTTAATCCCTGACGCCAGACTTACAAGCCCCCAGCAAAGCAACACGTTCTGAATGTCTTATACACCATAATGCATGTCTTTGTGTGTATCAAAACTTGCAAACCACTACTGACATCTCCTTAAACAGCCTCTTTCCTCGTTATCCATTACAAGCCAAGGGTTTTCATAATCAACATTTGTGTCAAAGGAGATTAGGTCTCCAATGATTGCCTGAAACCTGCATATCTCCTGCAACATGACCCCCCTACAATTTGCCTTTCTAGGGCAGGATGCCCTATTTCACATGTATGTCTTTTTTAAAGGGATTGGAGCTCTGTAACACATGTGTATTTCATACGCACTCATACACTTTAATGCTATTGCTTTTATTTACCTCTCGCTTTCTCCTGATCTGATAATAGAAAAACCTGTTTCAGGTTGTCATTCATTGTTTCACATTATTGGAAATTTTGTACCATTCTCTCCTTCAACCGTTTGTGTGTAAGCTGGTTATCTTGTTGAATAAAATCAGTTTTGTCTAGCTAGTTACTTCGTTAAGATGGTTATCAATAAGCCACATGTCTCTCCTTTTGAGAGAAGTAAGACTTCTTCTCTCAAATTCTGCTCCCTAATTTCAATATAAGAAACTAGACCTTGAGACAAATTTCTCTATATAATTTCCTAGTTTCTTTTAAAACGTTATTCTTACTTGACGAAAGATTATCAAATAGAGACACTGATTTCTTAACACTTCCGTTCAACTACACGACTCCTCGCTTGATTCCCTTTTTTATTACATGTGAAACAAGTTAACTCAGAGCTACTAATTGTCTTCTCAAACCCTGGAAGTATGACCAATTCATTTCACCTGAATAACAATAAGTCACTTTTCCCTGCATCAATACTACTATAACTGATATTAATACGTTATATTCTACCTGACAAAGGATCACTTTTCTTCTTACCTTCATTTAAACCAAGAGATGACTGTACTAATAATATTTTTAATTTTTTCCTGTTGTCTATATACGTACTGCTCTCATCCGTTCTCAAACTTCTAATTTTCTTGCGACATGCCTATAGTAATAACATGTATGCACAAAGTACTGTTTCTATTACACTATTATAATTCTTATATTCCTCCTCAGACATGCAATTATACACAAAAAGTGCCCTATCATCTAACACTGACTGTAATTACAAAGTCCACATGTTTTTGACAACCTATTCTATTTAATAACTTATCGAAACACATAAAATATTTCATCACATCTTCCCCATAAAATTTTGGAACTAATTTGAACACTGCCTCCAAACCTAAATTATCAACTTCACTGTTTAATGATGCATTACTCTCTCGTCTGTTACCTGACTGTTGTGCTTTATTGTAATAATGTACTGTATTACCTCAAATGTTACATGTATTGAGCGCAACATTGCATCATATTGCATTGATAAAACATGTATAAGCATTGATCTTAACTGAAATAATGTATTTTGACATTAGGGTTCAAGCCTTTGTTAATTACCTCATAGATAGGATGTGACTCTTTTTATTTTTATACTGCAGAAATATATAAGTCTTTTGAGAGCGATGCTCATACGTTACTTTTATGTTTTGGTTTGTAAAATTGTTTACAGGACGCTCGACGCTCAGTTGGAAGCCCAGAGCAACAGAGTAATGTAGCCTCTTATTATACATTAAAGGGTTAGGTATACACCTGCGTTTGATTCAACATATCAACATTAGAAAACTGATGACGCACATGGGATACCATTGGATAATTACTAATAATTATTCACTCATTTACAGGTATGTGGTATTCTGAAATCACCAGACAATATTCCACCAACATATCAAACCGACGACGCAGATCGGGTACCCCTGGATAATTACTAATAATTATTCACTCGTTTACAGTTATGTGGTATTCTGAAATCACCAGACAATGTTCAACCAATATATCAAACTAGCAACGCCCTGATGACGAATACACGCAGAGATCATAGAGAAGCAGAAGAAAAAGCCCAGTGAGGATCCCCCATGCAGCCAACCAGAAGAATTTCATCAAACACAAGCAAACTAAACAAGAAAACAAGGGGATATCTAAAATGGGGTAGGATACAAAAATGTAGGAAGTTACAAGGTGACTTTAGAACAGTAGCCTAACCTAATCCAGGTAAGAATTCAAAATGCCTCTTGACATTGAACATCCTGAACGATTTAGCATCACAGCTAAACCCAATTCTGTTGCAACACGATGGCAACAGTGGTGTGAGGAATTTAAGATTTATTCAGAAGCATTAGGGAATATGAAGGATGCCCAAAAGAAGGCATTATTAATTCATACAGCAGGTAGAGAAGTTCCGGAAGTGTTTAAGACATTGCAGCCTACAGATGACACAAGTGAAGCTGCAATTAAGGCTCTTACCACATATTTTGCTCCTCAGGTCAATAAATTTTTTTAAAGGTATCAATCTACAGCACAGGCATATCAGCAAGAAAATGAAAGTTTAGATGCATTTGTGACTAGACTAAAGAATTTAGCTGTTTCATGTGAATTTCTAGAGTTAGAAAATTTTATCATATATCAAGTTATTGAACATTGCACATCACAAGAGCTAAGAAAGAAATTATTGCAAGATAAAGATTTAACATTAGAAAAGGTATTGATAATAAGCAGAGCTTTAGAAACATCAAATGGGCAAAGTAACATAATAGGTAGTTCTACAAGCAATAAAATGGAAACTTCTAAAAGTAGTACAATAGGTTCCAAGTGGGAAAACAATCAGAATCAGAGATGGAATATGTCAAATCCTAGTCATAGAAAAGTGCCTAACACTAATGTTCATAAATATTAGAATCAGGCCTATACACAGAAACAACAGGAAAAAACCAAGTGTTATAGGTGTGTAAAACTGATCATCTTGCATATGAAGCCAAGAAATGCCCTGCTACTGGATAAATATGTCAGAATTGTAGAAAGATGGGTCATTTTGCAACTGTTTGTAGATTCCCTAAACAGTACACAAAGAAAATGAATGCTACAGTTGATACTATTGGTCAAGAGAATAATGCGGAAAATGTTCATGATAATCAGGATAAGTCAGAAACTAATTTTGCGTTTCCCATAAATTCTTTCAAGAAAAATGCAAAGAAACATATCATGGTAGAAGTAATCATAAATGGTAAACCCATTTTGATACAAGTTGACACAGCAGTCAATGTATCACTTATGTCTGAGAAAACAGCTAAAACCATCCCTAATTTGTTACTAGAAGGTATAAATAGAGTTTTGAAAGGTTATAATGGTTTTGATCTTTAGGTAATAGGTGCTTCGAACGTAAAAGTACAGTACAAAGAACAGAAATTAGAGAGAATGCCATTAACAGTAGTAAAAGGTAAAGGACAAACTTTGTTAGGTTTGGATTAGCTACAGTATTTGAAATTAGATTGGCCTAGTATTTTTAAGCTTACAGGTAGACAAGATGAACACAAAAATGAAATGTCTGTGGATAAAACAGATTTTGAGCAAAGCAAAAAAGCTTTTTTTTGGTGAGATAGCCATGTCGTTCTGATGGAAGGTTCCCTTAGGTAGCTTTCTAACGGATATTTGCTCCCAGAGAATTAACCAGAGGTCTCCAGAATTCTAACTTCTGGTGCGAGTGTCCTTGATATTGCTTTAAGGATATCGCATAATATCAGGGGATGTATTTTTTGATACGACACATAGCAATCTTCACCCCGAATAGATTTAACTCTTTGAGGGGGAAGAGTGGCGAACGGAAGGGGAGCCGCTATCAAGGTATATGGTGGACCTCCTCTCTGTACTACTATGGCTCATCATTCTGAACTTACATTTAAGCTCGAATAGCCGCAGATTTCGGGTGGGGTCATTTAAGACAGATAGAAGGGTGGGTCCATCTGGATGACATGGCTATCTCATCAAAAATAGATTTCTCGCTCTGCTCAAAATTCGTTTTTGGGCTCGGCCCTGTCGTCCTGATGGAAGCTTACCAGAGAAATAACTTGAAAGTACTATATCTGTGGGTTTGTATAAGTGCCTTTACTTTGAATGAGTTCCTTATATGGTGTCCTAGACCCGTATATATGAGATTACCATTATTTGTCATATCCACCAAGCTTGGAACTAGCTTAGGGCCTCCTGCCCTCTGCAGGGAAAGTGTTGACTTCGACTATAAGGATTCAAAGTTTGTGTATCCGTAAGGACGCAAGGGAAACTTTCTAGCGATTGCCTTTTCGTGCTTTGGATATCGGTACGATCAAGATTCTATTTAAAGGAATAGAATAAATTTCTGGACGCTTTTATTTCATATACTGTGGGTTAAAAGAAGACGCAGATACATTTTTATATTTATTTTCATAAGCAAAATAAATTGTAAATGTATACATCATAAGTAGAAGTCTAACCTTGCATCAATGAACATTATGGTTATGTATATTTCTGACCTGTAAGGGAAGAATATACATATAAACATGTCTAATTTTACTCTGATGTTTGATATGCATCAACACTGTGTTCAAATGTTCAAACGGCACTGGTGTTGTTGGTTAGAATCTGCACCTGTATAGAACAGTGTATTAATCACCATAGTGATTTTCACTCCAAGGTGGTAATACCTATGCACCTGATGCACTGTTAAGTCCCAAAACAGTTCACTGTTCATTGCAGCAATAGACGACAGGTTTTATGACACTACTTGCCGCTACCACAAAGTGTTTTATCTCGTGCACTTGCTTCGCATAATGTTTATAAAAGACTCTGGATGATTTCCAGCCCGTATATGAGCGGAGTCTCTCAAAATCCATGTGTTGAAAGAAATTCAACGAAGAAGAAGCTTTTCTTGGATCGTGACCTGCGGGTGTGTGGCCAGGATCCTCTCTGCGAATAAAGTAGGTGAGTTTCGCTCTCAGTTGTCTTAGGGATAAGTTTCATCCTGAGGTTTCGCCTCGGAAGAGCTGTCCCTCCTTGAAGTCTGAAGTTCTTCAAAGATAGACCTTGAGACATTCTACTGGGAATAAAGAGACATTTTCCTTCAGTGGGCAGATACTCCAAGGACCCCACCTTTTGGTGGGTAGCTCGTTATTGGAGAGAAAGGCAGGATCAGGGAAGAGATTCAGTTCTCCTGTGTCTAGGAACCGAATATGGCCTTCATTTCTGGATAGGACCACTATTTCACTGATTCTAGCCCCTGAACTATTGCAAACAGAAATATAACTTTCTGGGTTAGATCCTTTAGGGTGTAATCCTCATTGTTCAGATTCGAAGCATAGTGCAAGACTTTGTCCAACGACCATGTTATGGGCTTTGGAGGGGTTGCTGGCTTGAGTCTAGTGCAAGCTTTTGGTATCTTACTGAAGATTTCACCTGTGAGGTCCACCAGAAAGGCGTACTGAAGAGGTCTAGTGAGAGCCGACTTACACGTGGTTATTGTGGTGGAAGCCAGGCCTTGTTCGTGTAGGTGGATGAAGAAAGAAAGACAGAAATCTAATGATATTTCTGTTAGTTTCTATGCTTTCACAAAGTAAACCCACTTCTTCCAAGACGATTCATATTGTCTCCTAGTTGAACTTTACTTTTACTCTTCGATGAAGTAAATTTTGTCCTTTGAGATCCCAAACCTTTTCTTCGCTGCTAGGGCGAGAAAATCATGAGATGTAGGTTGTTGGTTCTCAAGGATGAAGCGTAAACAATCAACTTCTGAACCAGTTGGGATAAAACTGGGTTCGGCAGAGGAAACAACTTCAGTTCCAATTCTAGAACTAGAGGGAACCAATTGCTTCTGGGCCCTTTGGGGGCCACTACTGCAGCTGTTCCTCTGAAGGATCTTAGCTTGTCGAGGACTTTTAGCAGCAGATTGATTGGTGGAAACATGTAGATCTGATTCCATCTGTTCCAGTCGAGAGACATGGCGTCTATCGCTTCTGCTTGAGAGTCCTCGTAAGGGGCTACATAACAAGGTAGATTTTTTTCTTATTGTCGCTGGTTGCGAAGAGGTCGATCTGCAGTTCCGGGACTTTTTCCAAGATGAACGAGAATGAGTCTGCGTCTAGGGACCATTCTGTCTCTATCGGCTTTCGCCTGGATAGAGCATCCGCCATCATATTGCGGAACCCTTGAAGGTGAACTGCTGATAAAGGCCATCTTTTCTTCCTTGCCAGGCGGAAGATGGCTAACATCACGTGATTGATGTGAGGTGATCTTGAGCCTTGTCGATTTAGACATTTTACTATCACTTCGTTGTCCAGGACCAGTCTGATGTGGACTGCTCTGTGAGGGGATAGTTTCTTCAACGTCAGGAAGACTGCCATAGTGTCCAAGATGTTAATGTGAAAAGTTCTGAACTGGTGCGACCAATTCCCTTGCACTTTCCTTTCTTGCGAATGGCCTCCCCATCCTTCTAGGGAGGCGTCCGTGTGTATCACCACTGATAGTTGTGGTGGTTTCAAGAGAATTGTACATGCTAGGCTTTTGGCTGTTGACCACGGCCCTAATAGCGTGCGCAATTGGGTCGAGGTTAACCTTTGTTGATATCTTTGAGCGTTTGATGCGTATCTTCTCCAGGCTCCTGACGTATCCTTTAGTTGTGTTTTTTATCACCGGGTCTGTCACTGCTGTGAACTAGAGAGAGCCCAATACTCTTTCCTGTTGGTGTCTTGAAATCCTCTTGTGTTGGATTAGTCTCTTGACAGATGCCGCTATCTCTCTCCTCCGCTTTAATGGAATGGAGAGGTGGTGTGACTGTAAGTTCCAATGGATTCCTAACCATTGAAACTTCTGAGCTAGAGAAAGGCGAGACTTCTTGCGATTGATCTTGAAGCCCAGGTTTTCCAGGAACTGGATCACCTTTCCGGCCACTTGCAGACAAGTAGTCTTGGATGCCGCCCACACTAGCCAAACATCCAGGTATGCTACTACTTGCACTCCCTCGGAGCGTAGTTGCTGGACGATTGTGTCCACTAGCTTTGTGAATACCCTTGGGGCTATGTTTAGCCCAAAGGACATGGCTGTGAAGACATATTTTGTCTTCTGTAGCCTGAATCCTAGGTAGGAGGACTGACTGGTAGGTGCCAGTAAGGATCTGCCAGGTCTATTGAGACTCTACGCCCCTTTTTGTAGAAGGGGCCTTATGTGTTGCAAGGTAAGCATATGGAACTTGTTTTTCTTGATGAACTTGTTGAGTGGAGACAAGTCTAGAATGACTCTGAGTTTGTCCGAGTCTTTCTTGGGAACACAAAACAGCCTTCCCTGGAATTTGATGGACTTCGCTTTTCTTATTACCTTGTTGTTCAAGCATTTTGAGGTATATTCTTCCAACAAGGGGGTGGAGTGTTGGAAGAATTCTGGGAAAGGGGGTGGATTTTTGTTCCATTTCCAACCAAGTCCATTCGTGATTAGGCTGTGGGCCCAGGGATCGAAGGTCCAACGATCCCGAAAGTGGAAAGGTCTGTCTCCTACTTGGAACCTCTCATTGTTTACAGGTTCCTGAGGACTTGTTTCCGTGACCGCGTCCTCCTCTACCCCTTGGGGGGTTTCCGGAGGATCCTCTTTTTGGGCCTTTACTTTTGTAGGGCTGAAAGGTGGTCGTGTGCCTCTCAAAACCTGGGTTAAAGACAGGTGACTGAGCCACCAGCTGCTGAGGGACCATCTGGAAGGTGGTTTGTGGCTGGGCTACCATTTTAGGCACTGTGACCATGGTCAAGACCAGAAGTTGTGCAGGTCTACATGGTCTCTTTGCCTTTCTGTTTTTAGGCTGGGGACCACTGTCTGAGGAAGATTTCCTTTTTGAAGACATGCCCCACTTTTGGAGAAGGTTCCTATTCTCCGTAGCGGCTTTGGCAATGACTTCTTGGACCAAATCTTGTGGGAAAAGGTCTCTGCCCCAGATGCATGATAATATCAGCTTTTTGGGTTCGTGTTTTACCATTGCTGTGGCAAACACATGCTCTCTACAGGTCCTTCTTGACCTGACAAAGGCATTTAAGTACTTCACAAGGGTACCCATGTGAGACTTAGCTAAGACCATGTGAATGTCTGGGGCATTAGTTAGGCCTGCACACATTTCCAGGCAGTTCTGATGAGACAAGGAAGCAGCAAATCTTTCTTTCGTCTCCTGTTCCCTTCTCAAAAGATGGTCTGGCAACTTTGGAAGGTTCTCATTAAACTATTGGCTTGCTATCTCCGGATCCAACTTTGAAACGGAGAAGGTTAGATGTACCTCTTTCCACTTCTCCTCGCAGGTGGGCATGGCTAGAGATAATGGTTTGCATTCCTCTAGAACTGGGCAGGGTTTGCCCTCTTCGACTGCTTTCACGACACAGTCAAGGGCTTTCACCGAAAAGGGGAAAGCTCTGGAGGAAGGAGCAATGAAGGTTGGGTGCTTCTTGCTCAATGCTGAGACTTTGGAGTTGGTATATCTGGCTCCTTTCAGGGTCTTGGTCAGAATGGCTTGTGCCTTGTCATGTTCGAAGACAATGACTTCCTTGGGTACCGTCTCCTCTCGGGATGCAGGTTCATCTCGCAGTCTCACGTAACAATCTGGGTACGCTGAAAAGCTAGGCCAGAATTGAAGATCTTTAAGGGGTTTGGCCCCCAACTTCTCGGAGATATAAAGCTTCCCATTCATCATAGGCATGTGCTACATATACCTCCAGGGGTTGGTTTTGGAGCAGTGAGGGAGATCAGATACTTTAAGGGGCTTAGCAGAGACCCTGGAAGCGCCAGGGCGTTTCCCTTCTTGTACCTCTCTCTTTGTCTCTTTGAGTTCTTGCTTTATCTCTTCTTGTTCCTTCCGGGACACTGCCAACATTTGCTGGATCGACTATAGGAGTGCCTCGCTCCTGTCGACCTGTGTAGTCGGTTGGGGAGTTGGGGCTGAAGAGGTTGACGGCATAGGTTGATCTGCCGTCACAGTGAATTGAAGGTCCCCAGTCACCGTCGAAACGGATCCTTCTTCCTCCGTTGGTGGTTGAACCACTTCTTCTTCAAGGCTTTCTTGCAGTAGGTCCTGTTCGGTGTCAGTGGACACCTCCGACATCCGTTCTTGGTGGATGTCCATTCCTTCAAGTGCCTTATTGATGTCCGTGACCATTTTCAGTTGAATGAAGGGTGGCTGGATTGCGCCTTAGGAAACAGAAGGCACCTAAGAGATTCGTTAGGTAGGTAAGGTCCCGGAGAGTTCTTCTGGAACCCTCTTACCCACCTATGAAGGGTTTCCCTTGCTGTATCCACTGCCTCCGTGGTGGCAGGGATATTTTCTCCAAAGCCGTTGATCAGCAAGGTCAAGCAGTTGGAGCAACCCTTCGGGTCCCAGTATCTCAGGGATCCAGATACGATGCAGCAGGGGGCATGAGACCTGCACATCGTATGCCCACAAAAGTCCTTACTCTTGTGGTTGCAGAACACAAATGCACACGTCACCATTGGCTCCTCCTGTAGAGGAAAAAGGGTGAAATGAGTATACAGTTGTTTATATCGTTGATATAAATGCATACTTTTGATAGTAATACTTACTATTATATTTAATAGCTTCGGATAGTAAGCTAGAAAGGAAACAGGAAAGATGCATATCTGTGTTTCCTCTCCCAGACAATCGCTGAGACCTCCGTCAATATTAATATTTAAATTCTCTATTAGGGAGAATACAAAGTGGAACAACTCCCGTACGTAGAGCCGGAGTTGGTGAATATTTATACTAACTTCTCCACCTGTAGAATTTTAATACTGAACGGTGTTTATAAGTGTTCCGATGATGAAAGGGTTCATCAGGATGTTGAGAGATTACTTCAACCTCAATTTGTTATGCAGTCCCAACAATGGACTGTGATAGGATACACAGAGTATGTTATAAATACTTGTACTACTGTATTGTTGTATACTGTAGTTTTACCAACTACTGTATTGTTGTATACTGTAGTTTTACCAACTATTGTATTGTTGTATGCTGTAGTTTTACCGTCATACTACCGGGGAAAGGCGAGTACCTGGCGGCACTAACTGATAGAGCGAGAGAAAGAATGGGAAGGAGGATCTCTTATTATTAGGGTTTAGCACAATAATTGGAAGTGTAGGAGGGCTACCGCCACCTACTGTCTCCTTACCAGAATGAGAGTTCTAATGAACGGGAAGGAATGCATCTGATTCTAGCTTCCATCCATCCATAACCTTAGCCGCCGGCTGTACTGCCGGTAGCAAGGTTTGTGGATGGCAGGCCAAGAGAGGGCTGAAGAATTCTCAACAGTATATTGGGTTTCCCACCGGCAGCCGGCAGGGCCGGCTCAGTCTTTCCCCCCGGGCCATTCACCTCCGGTGAAGGAAGGACATAAGGAGGAAGTGGCCGAGGCGGCAACCTAACCACCGCTGGTAGGGTCCCGGCGGGCAACGCAGACAACCCGGCATGCCGGGATGACTGTCAGAATACCGGCGAAAGAAAGTTGTCATGGCTAGGAAGACACTAAAGAACAGAGGGGGGAGGAGAAAGGGTCTTATAGTTTACAGGGGAGAAAGGCGGAAATCAGGTATGCCGCCTACTTTCGTCTATAAACTAAGGAAGCATGGCATCCTGTGTCGATGACGTCGTGGTCGGCAGAGGAACAAAGATTCCCCTGTTGGCAACATTGTCGGCTGCAAGACAGTACACCCTGAGCTACCATCTTACTTCAGATCCAGGATAATCGGCAGCAAAGAAGACAGTTGGTATAAGACTATCTAAGTCAAGCCGGAGTTTACTACTCGATGACGAAAGATAGGGGTTTCCACCTGTAATGGTGGCGGCTCAGGGAGGGAGGAAGGGTAAATTTAGGCTGTTTTCTCTAAAAGAGAAAAATTTCGAACCTTATCCATAAATTCTAGGGGATAGATGTCACCATCCAAATTAATAAGGAACTATAGGGTGAGGTTAAAGAATGGGAATTACTTTACTAATGTATACATAACGAGTTATGCTGGCCTAGCTCCAGTGGGGACCGCAGCGAAGGTTGTACCACCGGGGTCCCCGGCGTATACAATTAAAGTTACATATCAGAAGAGGAATAATTAAATAGTATGCAATATCTTCACTAGTATAATTTGCCTAACTAGCTAAAAAAATTTTATAGCTAAAATCAGGAGTGTCGCATTACTGACTAAATAAAATGTATTTATGACGAGCGACAGCGGTCTCAAAATGGCCGCCTCCAGTGTCGGCTACGCTCAACCAAACACACTTAAATTATTCGAATTTAACTGTGAGAAGGGAGCCTTAAAATCATACACAGGAAAGATTAGATACCCAACTTTCCAGAGAATGAGGATGCGGGAGATTGCATGATAATATTCCAAAAATCCGTAACAAACACCGGGAAAAGCGTGGGAGCGCACTTAGTTTAAATGCGACAGACAAAGGAATGATGAGCCGTAGTAGTACGGAGAGGAGGTCCACCGGATACCTTGATAACGGCTCCCCTTTCGTTCACCACTCTTCCCCCTCAAAGAGTTAAATCTATTCGGGATGAAGATTGCTATGTGTCGTATAAAAAAATACGTCCCCTGATATTATGCGATATCCTTACAGCTATATTAAGGATACTCGCACCAGGAGTTAGAATTCTGGAGACCTATGGTTAATTCTCTGGGTGTATCACTGTAGCAAATATCCCATAAAAAGCTACCTGAAAGAACCTTCCATCAGGATGATATGGCCAAGCCCAAAAGAGTTTTTATTGTCTTATAGAACAACGCCGCACAGCACAACTGGCGTGATACCATCAAATTTGTTGATGGGGAGGAGGATTAGGTGTAAGTTAGATTTGTTGTATCCAAGTTTGCAAAGTGATTTAACAGATAAAGGGTATAAATAAGTAGAAAATCTTCCAAAAGTAAGATATTCTTTACCTTTATCTGATGTCATGGTAAGATCGTACAACACTTCAGAGAAGTGGGTACCAGGAGAGTGTGAGAGAGATAGGAAATTTACATTATGATGTTCAAGTTGGTGGAAATATTGTAAAACGTCATGTTGATCAATTACAGCCATTAAACAGAAATACAGTAGAGCATGTGAATGTTAGAGATGGAAAACTTTCAGAAGTAGTTAGATCAAATAAGTCAAATATTAACCAAGATGCTCCAACATCAAATGTAGATTCAGAATCAATTTATGTACCAGTAGAAGGTGAGGTTAGAGTGCTTCCTAATAGGATTAATAGAGGAAAGCCCCCTGAGAGATTAGATTTATAAAGATTTTTGTTATGTCAAGTTAAGGGGAAGGAGACTGTTATGTATTATTGTAATGATGTACTGTATTACCTCAAATGTTACATGTATTGAGCGCAATGTTGCATCATATTGCATTGATAAAACATGTTTAAGCATTGTTCATAACTGAAATAATGTATTTTGATATTAGGGTTCAGGCACTTGTTAATTACCTCAAAGATAGGATGTGATTCTTTTTACTTTTGTACTGCAGTAGGATATAAGTCTTTTGAGAGCGATGCTCTTATGTTACTTTTATGTTTTGGTTTGTAAGATTGTTTACGGGACGCTCGACGCTCAGTTGGAAGCCCAGAGCAACAGAGTAATGTGGCCTCTTATTATACATTAAAGTGTTACGTATACACCTGCGTTTGATTCAACATATCAACATTAAAAAACTGACGACCCGGATTGGATACCCCTGGATAATTACTAATAATTATTCCCTCATTTACAGGTATGTGGTATTCTGAAATCACCAGACAATATTCAACCAACATATCGCTGACAGACTGTTATGAGAATCTTGCCTTAAATGAACTATTTCGAACTTCCGCTTACTCTCTCTCTCTCTCTCTCTCTCTCTCTCTCTCTCTCTCTCTCTCTCTCTCTCTCTCTCTCTCTCTCTCTCTCTCTCTCTCTCTCTCTATAGTTATTTAATCTCTGTCAAACTGTTCGATTTCACTCTTTTCAAATAACTCGCAGAGACCATCGCCATGAGACCCAGATGCTCACCTGAGTCTATCAACTCTCGTTGTCCCTCTCTTTCTGTTTCTTTTTATATTCTCTCTGTTTCAGTTGGTTAAAGGTGTCGCGAATCCTGACCGAAGGTTGCCAATGTTATGATCTAAGAATCGGTATAGACTCTTTCCATCTCTAAACAAAAATGATTTAACAACAGAAATTGAAATATTTGAAGCGAATATAAAAAGAAAAACACGACAATACTCGAAAGTTTATCAGCAAACTTATTTACAGAGAGAATCAATGTTGCAGCTCTTGTACTTTTAATGAGTAAAATCGTTAGGTATAGAACACGTGCATGAAAATAGAGCAATAGAATAAGCCTACTTAAATGGAGAACTGACGAGGTATTTTCAGTTGCTGAAATGTTGCTGACAAAACAGGTGACTTTAGGCTTGAGAAAATTGCAGAAGGGATAGCTCCTTATCTTTATAGCTGACAGGACAAAAGTTTGGAGATATGTGTTTGTTGTCTGAAGGGGAGACTCCTCATTGGAAACCATGTTCGACCTCTGATTTTCTTAACGCTTACCTTCCTATCTTGTTCCTATCTCTTTCCCTAAAGCTGATTTACCCGTGCGTCGGTAGAACTAATCGACATTGCCTAAAAGTTTTTTTTTTTTTCTTTCTTTTTTTTTTATAACCTGCATTCTGATTGGTTTCCTTTAAAGCACCAACTTCTGTCACGCCATAGATGTTTCTAGAGCAAGTCTTCTGGTACAATCTGGACGAGATGTGGCGTCACATTGCAAAAGCATGTCAAGCGTAAGTGATGTTTTTAGATAGAAAGCGATTCTTATTGATGCTCGTTCTGTTCCCGAAATGCTGCGGAAAGTAATAAAGGTCATGACCAAACACTAGCTCGATTCCTTTTCTTGGAAACTTTTTGAGATGTTTTTCTCCTCTTCATATATATTCTTTAACTATTATTGCATCTATTCATGGCATTCACATATCACACAAACACTATAATCAGAAAAAATACATCTCTTGCTTTACTTGTTCAGAACAACGAGAGAAAAGAATTCTCATTTTGCGAAATCTTTAGAGGCTATCAACTATTACGTTATTCTTTCCCCGTACAGTATATGAACTATTTTCAGTTTATAAGTGTTTAATTCTAGGTCCATCACATGAGAAGATTATTCTTATTCTTAAATCTCTACCAATAAACTAGCTGTTTATGATCAGTATACACAGTTAAAGCAGGACTACTGCATACACAAATCTCAATGTTGCAAGGCTGAAACTAAACTAAACAATTCAATAGTTGAATGACTTCACTAGGCATTATTCAGTTTCTTTTAATAATAAGCGACTGGGTGTTTCATCTTGTTCACTTCTTGCAGTAAGACTCCTCCTATGCCAGCATCAATGGCACCAATACCTAAATTAAATTTCTTGTTAAAATCAGGTACCAATAGTAGCCTACTGGCTCGTAGATAATTACTGCTTTTAATTTTTTTAAAGTACTATACACTCGTCACCAAATACGGAACCTCGACCCTTATTAAAGAGATAAGATATTGGAACACTATATATATATATATATATATATATATATATATATATATATATATATATATATATATATATATATATTAAAAAAAATTGCACAAATATTGAACCATTCCCAGAAATCTCATGGCCTGCTTTTTAATTAGTTGGATTGGGAAATTGATAATAGCTTATCTGTTTCCATCCTTTAGGCCAGATCTTTCCAAGACCCATTATATTATCATTACAGTACATAACATGCACTGCTGCAGTATATTTTAAATTCAAAGTTCAATTACATATCTTGAGTGAATATTCACATGTGAGAAAAAATATCCTTTACGAATATATTTACGTCTATTTTCCTTTATTAAGAACACAAATTAATTTATACATAATATAAAATGCGGCCGGAGTCCCCTACTTTTGATATGGACTTATCTCTACCTTGGGTAGGCCTGTTGCATATGAAAGGCATATTATCCCTGGTCAGAATTCTAGAATATGCTTTAGATCTTGATTCAAAATTACAGCCGACTTACCAAATCTTATATTAACAACAGTAAATGCTAATTTGTATTTTACAGAGCATATTTTCCTCGAGAAAGCTAACGCCGCTATTCGATTTTAAAGACTTTAAAGGTTTAAAGGCCGTTCATCAATGGCAAGGTCAAGGAACAGTGACATTGCCCTATCGAGCAGAACAATGCCCTAGAGACTAACCATATACACATAAGATCAGCACAAAATCACCCTCTCCACACAAGCTAGGACCAAGGAGAGCCATGCAATGGCTGCTGATTGCTCAGCAGATAGACCAATAGATTCCCTGAAACCCCCAATCCTTAGCTCTCATGGAAGGTGAGGTTGCAGAGATTAATGAAACTAACGTGTTTGAGCGGGACTCGAACCCTAGTCTGTGTTCACCTGTCAGGGTCGTTACCACATCGGCCACAAGATCCACCTTGAGGGTTTACAGGCCCCATAATTACAGACCCCTTATAATTATATTCATTGTTAGTCATAAAATTGCGATGAAAATTGACATAGAGATGTAATGATAGAATATTTAATCATCGAATCTTATGTAATTTTTAACAAATAAGATAACGACGCTATTTCTATTTTGATCAATATCCATTTGGGGGTCTACTGGCCCCGTAATTACAGACTCCCTAAAACTGTATTCAGTAATAATGATACAATTACAATGAAAATCAAAATAGAGATGTACCTACAAAATATATAATGATGGAATATTGGGTAATTTTTATCGAGAAAGCTAAAGCCACTATTTCCATTTTGAACAAGATCACCCTTGGAGGTCTGAAGGCCCCATGAATAAACAGAACCTAGAACTGTATTCAATAATAATGATACAATTGCAATGGAATTCGACATAGAGATATACTTAGAGAAATATTGATAATTGAATCTTATGAAATTTTTATCGAGAAAGCTAACGCCGCTATTTCCATGTTTATCAAAATCCATCTTTGGAGTCTATGATCCCCAAAATTAGAGCCCCACTAAAACTATATTTAATAATAATGATACAATTGCAATGAAAATTGACATAGATATGTACTTACTTAATAATTAAATCTTATAAGATTTTTATCGAGAAAGCTAACGGCGCTATTTTTATTTTGATCAAGATCCACCTTGGGTGTCTAGGGGCCCCATAATTACAGACCATCTATAACTGTATTCAATAATAATGATACAATTGCAATTAAAATCGACATAGAGATGTACCATCATAATATTTCATGATTCAATCTTATGTAATTATTATTGAGAAAGGTAAAGCCACTATTTTCATTTTGAACAAAATCCAACTTGGGGTTCTACGGACCCTACAATTAAAGACCCTTTAAAGCCTTATTCAATGATGGTGATACGATTGCAATGAAAATCGACATAGATATGTAGTTACAGAATATTTAATGATCGATTTTCATGTAGTTTTTATAGAGAAAGCTAACGCTGTAGTAGTTTGCGGACTGTGGCTAGATGTAGTGCGCAGACTGCCTAGTGTCCGAATGCTGACCATACTCCAACGTTTCACTACACTAAAAGAAACGTTGGAATACCCAGAAATCTAGGTAAAAGGTGAACAGTCAAGGATGAACTGGGCACTGGGCACTACCCCTTGATTTTATACTAGGCAAGGGGATCCCGCTAGAACCTTACTTTCATATTCTTTTTTCTTGGGTTCCCAATCTCTCTACGCAGTGCTATGCCTAGAGTCCTAAATTAGAGGAGCTGTATGCTTTCTAGGTAAAATATATTTTTTTTAATTTAAAGGTAATTGAACATTAAGAGAGGATAAAAAAAAAAACAAGCAATAATTCAAAGGTAATAAAAACCTCTAAACTGGTGGCTGAGAAAATGACCTAATTGTGTAGTGGATGAAACACTGTTTACAAAAGCAAGAATAATATTTATTTTGCGAAAGAAAAAAAAAATAAATACAGTGATGAAAAATACAGGTCTTCAGTATTGAATGAACTTTAACCAGTAATGACTTGACTAATAATTAAAGAGTTTTTAATAAAAAGACTATACAAAAAAAAAAAGAAGAAAGAAAAAAAAAACTATCCGCCCACACATTGGGCACTCCATTACTAATAATACACTGCACTCACAACCAAGGATAATTTCAAGATGATAACCTTCAGTATATGAAATGCAAGCTACTGAACAGTATTAAGATGAGCTTACAAAAGTTCAACAACCTTAGTACATATGTGGGTGTAGCATGAAATTGTCCTTCCCCTCCTTCAAACTCACTGGAGGAATACATAGACTCTTCGCGAGCATCATTTATCTTAGCCAGGCTAATTCACAATAATTTCCATTCCTGTCTAATATAGTCAAACTTGGGTGTTTTCTTTCAATATGAAATTTGGAATGCCTGCATAATGCTACACATGGAGGTCAAAGGCAATGTAATGGTACGTTTATTTTATTTTCTTTGTATACTGAACAACACGGACATTCCACAAAAGCCAACTCTCTTTCAGGGCACCGCTACTATCAACAAGATTTGGGTTCATCACATACCACCTGGACATAGCCAGTTATAGTCTGACCAGCGAAGTAAACAGGGGCAGGATTATTAACTATTACTCCAAAAATAGTTGACATTGTTACTCCCGTATTCAAATGCTTCTAACAGCTATTCTCTCACAACTTTACTTGACTTCCCACTGAGTGAAAGGTATTGCTGCCATTACCTATTAAAAGAAAAAATAAAAAAATTTTGTGGGGTGGTGGGGTGGGAGCGGGAGGACGCTTAGTGCTTACTAACTAAATATTACAATTAGTATTAATGACAATTTTGAACGTAACGTGTATTTTTCGTAACACAAACCATAAAGTTTTTTTTTTTTTTTTTTTTTTTTTTTTTTTTTTTTTTTTTTTTTTTTTTTTCACAAGAACCCTTATTCATTGTAAGTCTGCTATTTTCATCTTGATCAAGATCCACCTGGGAGGCCTACCGGCCAAATAATTACAGATCCACTAAAACTGTATTCGATAAAAATGATACAATTACAATAAAATTGACAGATATATACTTAGAGAAAATTTAATGATTGAATCATGAATAACTTTTATCGAAAAAGCTATCGCCGCTATTTTCATTTTGATCAAGATCCACCTTGGGGGTCTATGAGCCCAACAATTACAGACCTACTATAACTGTATTAAATAATAATGTTGCAATTGTAATGAAAATAACTCTAGAGATGTGCATACAGGATGTATAATATTTGAATTTTATTTAATATTTATCAGGAAAGCTAACGCTGTCATTTCTATTTTGTTCAAGATCCACCGAGGGGTCTACTGGCCCATTAGTTACGGGCCCAATGAATTAGTATTCTAGAATGATGAGACAATTGCAATGAAAATAAACCTAGAGATGTACTTGCAGAACGTTTAATGATCGAATCTCATGTAATTTTTATCGAGAAAGCTAACGCCGCTATTTCCAATATGATCAAGAGCAACATTGGGGTTTACTGTCCCCATAATTACAGA
>NC_090732.1:62075771-62078271 GCF_036898095.1 Palaemon carinicauda
ACTATATGCTTCTTCTTCTTCTTTGCCACAATAGAGATTTCACAAATAATTCTACGAGCAATTCTTACACCATAGCAACTTCCTGAATTCATAGCTATATTAGCCCTATCTGTTTTTCTGTTTAAACATGCTCTTGTCATTCATCGCTTTTCTTTTGACCTCGCTGTCTATACTGTAATACTTAGCATGTTCTACTTTGTAATTTTCATTATTTCTTCGGAAACCTTCAGCAATCAATTTGTATATATATATATATATATATATATATATATATATATATATATATATATATATATATATATATATATTTATATATATATATATATATATATATATATATATATATATATATATATATATATCCTTTTTATTGTGTCCAAAGTATCATTTGATACCCATGAATTTCTCCTTCTAACTGCGTATCCCAAGACTTCAACACCAACTGATTGATATATGCTAATATCACATAATTCTTCATTATTAGTCAGCTCTTCGTCTCTTATTGTTTTTAAGACTGCAAATTGCAAATTGTATCCTACATTCAATTGCAAATGTTTTTCTGTTCTCATCTTCTAGAAGCTTATTAGTATCAAACCTAGGTATTCTATCTACATTTCTGTTGGGTGCTTTGAGTTCTAATTTCATTGTGGCAATGAGGAGCTGCTGATCACTACCACTATCTACACCTCAATAGCTTCTTACTTTTCGAAGTTTTCCTTCTCACTTTAGTAATAGTTTTGTGATCTTTGATTTTTGGCATTTTCACATGGTGAAGTCCATGTATATTTGTGGATGTCCATGTGCTGGAAAAAAGAGTACATCCAAGGACAAGATTGTTTGTTGAAGAAAATCTTATAAAAAAAATTTAGATTTTCATTTGCTAATTCGCCAAAACTCTCAATATCCATCACATTATCTCTACTTTGATTATTCCTTGCAACTTCAGCATTGAGGTCACCAATCCAAATTTTCATATCTCTCTCCGGGATCTCATCTATTATACTCTGCAGTTCTTCATAGTATTCATCTTCCCTTTCTTCAGGGTAATCATTTATTGGTGTATAGCAAACTATAGCACTCATAACACATTGTTATGATTTTAACTTTGAAAAAATAATCTGCTATTTACCACTCAATACGCAGTTAATGCATTTTTTTCTCCTTATGTCATAATCATTCCTACCCCTTCTCTTCCAACTCCATCTGTTCTTCCCAAACAAATATTTGTGTGTGTATATATATATATATATATATATATATATATATATATATATATATATATGATTATATATACATACATATATATATATATATATATATATATATATATATATATATATATATATATATATATATATATAGACATATATATATATATATATATATATATATATATATATATATATATATATATATATATATATATATATATATATAGGTCCAAGATATCCAAATTATCATCATCATCAACATCGTCATCTTCACCCACGCCTATTGACGCAAAGGGCCTCACTTAGATTTTGCCAGGCGTCTCTGTCTTGAGCATATAAAATCAATACTTCTCCATTCATCATCATCTACTTCCCGCTTCATAGTCCTCAGCTATGTAGGCCTGGGTCTTCCAACTCTTCTAGTGCCTTGTGGAGCCCAGTAGAAAGTTTGGTGATTTAATCTCTCTTGGGGAGTATGGATAGCATGCCCAAACCATCTTCATCTACTACTCACCATGATCTTATCCACATATGGCACCTGAATAATCTCTCTTATAGTTTCATTTCGAATCCTGTCCTGCCATTTAACTCCTGATATTCTTCTGAGGGCTTTGTTCTCAAATCTACAAATTATGTTGGATATTGTTTTATTGTCATGTCACGACTCATGTCCATATAATAGCATCGATCTCACTAAACTAGTATATAGTCTGACTTTTATATGTAATTTCAGTCAATTTATTTTCCATATTTTACTTAACCTCACCATTGTCTGATTTGATTTTTTTCATTCTTTAATTAAACTCCAATTTTAAAGACTGTATTAGCAATCATAGTTTAAATGATTCCACTGTATGATTCTTTTCTCCATCCAATGATATTTCCTCATCCATATCATATTCTGCTTGCATCATCTCTGTCTTTCTTCTATTTATTTTGAGCCCAACCTTATATGCTATTTCTTGCATTCTTGTAAGCAAGCTTTGCAAGTACTGTGGTGTTTTGCTAATAAGAGCAGCGTCATCAGCATACACTAGGTCTGCTAATTTCCTGTTACCAATCCAGTCCAATCCTTCTCTGCCATCCTCAACTATTCTATGCATTATAAAATCTATGAAAAGGATAAATAACATAGGTGATAATACATTCCCTTAAAGTACTCCACTGTTCACTGGAAATTCATTTGATATGACTCCATTAACATTAACTTTGCACTTTTATGCTTATGAAAATTAAATTGGTAATTGCAACCATGAATCATATTGGAAAGTTACAACAAGTGAAGAATG
>NC_090732.1:62083271-62138271 GCF_036898095.1 Palaemon carinicauda
AATATGTTGCATATTTCGTTTTTTTCATTTGTTAGCCGTCCTTCAATTCTTAGAGGGCCTATTTCTAATCTCCCTTTATTCATACTTCTAAGTCCCTTTTTTCATTTTCTTTTGACTGTGTAATCTTTTGTTCTGCATTTTCTATCTTACATTTTATTTCCATCATTTTCCACACACTTTTTTCTTTTGCAAGATTTTTCTTCCACTTTCTAATTTTCTGAAATAAGATCCTTCTGTCTCTTGGTATGCATATCTTTTGTTTATTGTTTATTTTTTTCGCTACATATTTTTCAACAATTTTCTCCAGTATGTCCGTATTTGCCTGTATATTATCATTTACAAATACATTTTTCCATTCTTTATTCAGTTCTTCATTTATTTCTGACCATTTTATATTCTTACTATAAAAATTATATTTTTCATATCCTTCCCAACGTTTTGGGCTTTGATTAATTCTGCGATCACTTGCTTTGGAATGGACTATTAATTCTATGACATTGTGGTCTGAAATTCCCGTGTTATACACTATTATTTCTTTAACATAATTCACCTCATTCACAAATACTAGATCTAGGACATTTTCCTTTCTTGTTGGAATGTGGTTTATTTGTTGCATATTATGTTCTAATAGCATATCTTGAAGCTTTTCAAATTGTCTCTTATCTTCTGCGCTACTATTACTCTCTTTTTTATATGCATACATACAACCACTTTCTTCTATACGTTCTTTCCAATCCACGAAAGGAAAGTTAAAATCTCCGGATAGGAGTAAATGCCAGTCTTTATGGTTTCTACATATATCATCTATTTTTTCTATTAATATTTCAAACTCCTTAGTATTTGGGGGTCTGTAAACTACAATATTCACTAGGTTTTCAAATTCAAATTCTACCGCAATCAATTCACATTCCGTGTTGCCGTATTTTTCACATACTTTTCCTTGATTTATGTCTCTTCCATATATTGCGGTTCCCCCTTGATTCCTATTTGTTCTGTCTGATCTATAAGTTTGGAAACCCTTTATCTGGTCATCACTGCCAGTCTCTTGGGAATACCATGTTTCACTTATATTTAATATATCTATTTTTTCAATTTGGGTTAGTTCTTCTAAGAACTCTATTTTCCTTTTAGAGTTACTCGTGACTAAACCCTGTGCATTCATCCCTATTATGGTTTGTGTTTCATCCCCATTATTTAATATTGGTAATAATATGGATTCTCCCTTGCTTCCTTCCTGTTCTGATATGATGTTCTTTTCTTCATTTCCAGGAATTCTGCCATTAAAAAGTCCAACTTTTCTATGATATTTGCTCTTTCGCCTTCATATTTATTTTTGTGTGTATACCTGCAATTATCCCCATACCTGCACCAACCCCTGGCATTATAGATGTATTCTTTGTAGTTGGGGTCTAAATGTGCATATTTGGGTTGAAAGGCCTCATATCATGGGGCCTTTGGTGCATAGCGCGGTATATACGCGGCCTGCTTTTTTGTTTCTTTTTTTGTTTCATTTTTCTTTTCAGTTTGCTGAGTTTTCTTACTTTCATTCATGGTTGCAGGATGCATATATCGACATTTTTTGTTGAAACTGCATTCTTTTCCTTCTTTTAGGTTTTTGCATATTTTTGGATGGAGATCTCTGCATTCGTCTCCATATTCGTCTCAATACGCACATTTACCATATATTTCATAATTATGGCATATCTTTGGATGCTTGTAGTAGCATCTTTTGCCAAATCTGCAATTCCCTCTTTTCAGCAAATTGCAGACTATTTCTTTCTTTTCTTTTTTCTTTCTTGTTCTTGCTCTTCCCTAAAAGTATGTAGGTCCGGGTAGAGTCTCTTGGGTCTATTATTTGTTTCCATCTGATAATTTATTTCTTCATAAGTATGTTGTTGGATGGCATCATAAGTTATATCAATGATTTCCTCTGCATCCTTACACATATCCTGTTCATTTTTCTCTTTTTCTTCTTCTTCTTTTTCTTCTTCTTCTTCTTCTTCTTCTGCTTCTTCTTCTTCCTCTTCTTTATCTTCAACTATTTGCAGATTTAGTCTCGACTTCATTATATTTTCTATCCAGACTAAGCATGTTGAGCAGAATACCTTTGTGTCTCTATTTTTAATTTTTTGCTGTATTTCAGCACATGTAGGGTGTGTTGGAACATGGCGGGCATCACATTTTCTAATCAGTTGTTGAGGATTATTAATGGAATATCTCACATGTATTACACCATTTTGGCATTCTTTTTCCCATTGCATCAATCAGCATATTCATCTTATTGGACTTCTTATAGTTCTTTGATGGAATGTGTTGATTGATATAAACTTTCTTTATAAGTCACTTGGATTTTCTTTGGAATTTCTTCTATTATTTTGCTGATGTTTTCCGCAGATATGCTCCAGTTTATTGGATCATATTGTTTCAATATGTCTGCGAATATTTTTCCGTCACACTGGTTGGAGTTACTAGTGACCTCTGTTACCAGACGGTCGAGCTCTTGTTTCACCAACTCATGGAATTTACTTTTGCTGACTGCAGCAATGTCCCTCCAAGCTTTGCCTGTATTATAGAGAGCACTCTTGATCAGATTTTTGGTAATTCACAAAATAATTATCCTATACCGACGTTTTATCCCACTTCTCTGACCTCAAACCAATCAACGACTTTTCACGAAAACTTGTAGCTATATTGCACTCGATAGCCTTTTGTTATCCGCGTTAAATCAGGATATTTTTAGGGTCGCACAAGTGTATTCACTCACTGGCACACAGATACAACGAGAGAGAGAGAGAGAGAGAGAGAGAGAGAGAGAGAGAGAGAAAGAGAGAGAGAGAGAGAGAGAGAGAGGGAGAGAGAGAGTACATCATGCTTGATCGCTAGTACTAAGGGCTTATTGAACATGCAACGGTCACATTACAGAGTGCGGACGGATAAGTAGCCCGGAGGGAAACATTTCCAACCGCCAAAATCATTCAAATATAAATTATAAATAGCAAGGCGGTAGCCTAATGAAATATACATTATTATACATGAAAATAAAGCTCTCAAAGAGTGCAACATTGTTATAAAAAAATCCACTGTGTGGAATAAATAATAAAGTTACGATATACAGAAATGAGTCCAGGGGGAGGAAACATGGCAGGTAAGATGATGTCCTTACAAGTACTCCCACCAAGACAGCGGGCATCGGAGATGGTTGATGCGATTAATCCCTGTATCGTGGAGGGCGACGTAATTACCCTCTTGTGGTTGAACGGAGAAGGTTGCTCTGCTTCGGAGGAATCGTTTTCCCTGGTCGTTGCGTGGTTTTCGCCCGTCTGGTGGATGATTTATTCTAAGGTGGAATCCTGGGTCTACCAGGTCCCGCGGTGATCTTCTTGTTGCTCTCAAGGTACACTGGTTTTAATCGGTCGATCGGCACCCAATCTTCTTGTCCGTGGACATTCAAGAGGAAAGATTTGGCTGTTCTTCTGACAACCTCGTAAGGGCCGCGTTAAGGTCTAGTCACGGGTTGGCAGTGAGCATCGACCCGGATGAAGACGTAGTCGCAGTCGTCTATGATCCTTGGGCGTGAAGTGTCTGGTCCTGTCCTCGTATGTGTTCAGGCATGGTCTGAATTTCCCGGCTATCTCTCTCAGGTGATCCAGCTTTGTATTGTTGGTAGTTGCAGGGAAGAACTCGGCAGGGACTGTAAGTGCATCACCGTAGCCTTTCTCCGCAGGAGAAGGTTCACCGTCTGCCCTAGGAGCGGTGCGAAGGCCAAGGAGGACGCACGGGAGTTGCGCTTTCCAATGTTCGTCCGTATATCTCGCCATCAAGGCTGCCTTGAGTGTACGATGAGCTCTTTCGACCATGCCGTTCGCTGCAAGGTTGTGTGCCGTAGCGCTGTGGAGTGTCGTTCCCATCAGGTTTGCCAGAGAGAGCCAGATCTCTGACAAGAAAGCAGAACCTCGGTCCGTCATGATACACTATCATTGGGGACACCGAAGCGGCTGACCCAACTCGACAGGAGAGCTTTGGCGCAGGCATGGGTGGTTACTTCGGACATCGGAGTTGCTTCTAACCATCTAGTGGAGCGGTCGACGATCGTCAGGAGGTATCTTGCAGAACCTGAAGGCAGCAGAGGTCCCACGAAGTCCACGTAGATGTGTCCGAATCGTCTCTTGGGTTGGGGAAAATCGCCAACTCTCGACTCAGTATGGCAGTTGACCTTACCTGTCTAGCAGTTAATGCAGGTTCTCGCCCACTCACGGATGTCTTTCTTGATTCCTGATCAGATGAATTTTTCGGATAAAAGACGGGCTATAGTGCGACCCGAGGGTGTGATAATCCATGGATGAAATCAAAGATATTCCTGCTACAGGATGGTTTCCCCAGCCGGTCCGAGGGTAATGTCTTTCATCTGTAGCGTTGATGCTGTCATACGATAGTCTTGGGCACCTGGGTCACTCTGCTGTTCTACGGCGAGGTTTGCGTAGTCGATCCCCAGGTAGACCGCGTTCATCTCGATCCTGGAGAGGGCATCGGCAACGGGGTTCTTCTTACCCGGAACGTAGCTGATAGTGCAGCCGAATTCTGCGATGGCTGCCAGGTGTCGTTGTTGGCGAGAGGACCATGCGTCTGAAGACTTTGTGAAAGCATGGATCAGGGGCTGGTGGTCCGTTGCAATGGCGAAGGGGGTCCCTTCAAGCATGTATCTGAAGTGGCGGTCGGCGAGGTAGACAGCAAGGAGCTCCCTGTCGAAAGTGCTGTACCTGGTTTCTTCGGGTTTAAGTTTCTTGCTGAAGAAGGCCAAGGGCTGCGGGTAACCGTTGACGATCTGTTCGAGAGCAGCACCGCAGACGACGTTGCTGGCATCGGTGGTCAACTTCAGCGGGGCACTGTCGTCATGGTACACCAGGGATGTGGCTTCGGCAAGGGCTGCCTTCGTCCTGTCGAAGGCGCGTTGCTGCAGGGGACCCCAGAAAAAGTTCTTGGCTTTTCCCTTCATGACGTCATTGAGGGGAGTCAGGATCTGGGCGATGTTGGGGATGAAGCGACGGTAGTAGTTTACCATCCCAAAAAACTCCTGACGGTGCCAGATGGTCATTGGAGTTGGGAAGGTTTTCACGGCATCCTCCTTGGTTGATGTGGGCTTTACGCCAGCTGCGAATATTTGATGTCCGAGGAAGTCCACCCTCTCGGCGTCGAATGTGTACTTGTCGAAGCGCACAATCAAACCGTTCTCTTGAAGGCTTTCAGCACTGCACGTCGTGCCTCCAGTGTTCATCTTCCATCCTGGAGAAGATTAAGATGTTGTCCACGTAGCAGACGCAGAATGGCAGGTCCCCCAGGATGCTATCCATCAATCATTGAAACGTGACCCCTGTGTTGCGTAGGCTGACGGTTCAATATGAGAAGGTGTAGGAGCCGAAAGGCATTATGATGGCGGTCTTAGGCACATCCTCTGGGAACACAGGAACCTGAAAGTATGATTTAAGAAGGTCCATATTAGAAAAAATTTTTGCCCCATGAAGGGCGCTGGTGAGGTTTTGCATATTCGGCAGAGAGTAGTGGTCTGGCGTTGTGATGAGGTTAAGGCGCCGGCAGTCACCCCAGGGCCTCCATGTCACGTACGGTTTCTTTACCATGGGGAGGGGAGACGCCCAAGGGCTGGATGCCTTCTTGCACATACCCATCTGTTCCATGTCTTCGAAGGCACGTTTGGCATCTCTCAGCTCTTGCGGCGGGAGGCGGCGGAACTTGACATGCGTGGGAGGTCCCGTGGTGTTTATATGGTGGTAGAGCCCGTGCTTGGAGGGGGATCCCGGCAATTGTCGAAGTTCCGGCTTAAAAACGTCGGGGAACTCCAGAAGAAGGGCGGCGTAGGGATGCGCTACAACGGCGGAGGTTGGTGTTATACTCGGACCAGCTTGTAGTGGCCGGGTTCGGCATGACCCGTTGTCGATGAAGCGTTTCCCGGCGACGTCGACGAGTAGGCCATGGTGAGCCAGGAAGTTATCACCAAGGAGGGGGTGTATGACGTCCGCGATGGCGAAGAGCCAGGAGTAAAGTCGGACCATGATTGAGATTTTAAGCACCCTAGTCCCATTACACCGTATGGGAGATCCGTTGGCGGCGATGAGCGAGGGGGCATCACTGATAGGCGCCCGGTTTAGATCGGCCTGTGAGGGAGGGAATGTTGATTGCATACAGCCAGTATTAACCATAAGCCTACGATTGGACATGACGTCGAGGATTTAGAATCCGATCTTGCCGTGATCTGCTACTGCGGCTATGGTTGATGTTGGTGGTGTCTGGCATCAGAATTTCTTCGGGAACTTGAAGGGGGCCCTGCACTTCATTGCGTTGCTCCCAAACTGCTGGTTTTGGAAACACCAAGTCGGGTTCAGTCTATGGTTCTGCTGCATCGGCTGTGAAGGTTTTTTCTTCATTAGGGCGAGGATTTCGTCGTCGTCAGCAGAGGACGCTGCCGAGGAGTCAAGGGATGAGCAGCTGAAGGAAGATGATGCGCCAAGGCGGGAAGCCTTGGAGGCTTCGCATAATTTCTGTGCCCTTGACAGGAGGTCGTTCATCGGCAGGGTGTCGGTGTCGGTGAGCTGGGCTCTCACGTTCTGCGGAAGGTGTCGGAGGAATATTTCCCGAAATAGGCCCATCTCTCATCGTCGTCCATTGGCGTCGGTTTCTGGCAGCATGAGAAGTCCAACCAGTTCATCCCACGCTTCCACGGGAGAAGTGTCGCCCATAGGTCTATTGCTGAGATCAAGGACCTTCTGTGCCCTTGCCGAGACGGAAAGCGAGAATATATTGATAAGTTTGGTTCGCAGGTCGTCGCAGGATACCTGCCCGGAGTGGGCGTCAAGCCATGGGAAGATCTTGTCAAATACCTCCTCATGGATGGAGGTCAGGACTATGTCAGCTTTGGCGCAGGGGTCGTTTAGCTTGGCCACCCTGAAGACTACGTCCACCCTCAGGAACCAGGAGGCGGTGTTGTGTTGTGAGAACGGTGGCAGCTTGCCTTTTGCCGCAGTTGAGTGTTTACTTGGCACGATGGGCTAGGTGGTTTTGGCATGGTCAGCTAATGCATCTGGCCAAGGGCGTGAGCTGGTTATGTCAGATATATTCATCGTTGCTGCCTCATAAAACTAAGTGGGATAAAGCCAAAAGACATCGTTAAACGTTAATGGCAAAAGTAGATATACGAAGGAAACGCAGCTGTAATTAGTTCATTAATGGCAAGCCAAAACTGCTACGTGTTTCCAACATCTCCGGGGTCACCAGTTGTGAGGACAAAAAGATAAGCAGAGAGAGACTGACAATTTACTGAACATGCAACGGTCACTATATTACAGAGTGCAGACGGATAAGTAGCCCGGGAGGGAAACATTTCCAACCGCCAAAATCCTTTGTTTTCATTCAAATATAAATTATAAATACCAAGGCGGTAGCGTAATGAAATATATATTATTATACATGAAAATAAAGCTCTCAAAGAGCGCAACATCGTTATACAAAAATCCACTGTGTGGAATAAATAGTAAAGTTACAATATACAGAAAAGAGTCCAGGGAGCGGAAACACGGCGGGTAAGACAATGTCCTTTCACTACTATTTTCTTTTCTAGTAATTCTCTGCCATTCATTGGTATATGCAAGATAGGTGTATCACCTCTATCATCCTATAAAAGATCCTTTATCCTATACATATTCTTAACTTTTCAGAGCATCCTCTATTTCCATCACCAGTACCTCGTCTTTATTCTTAATCACATTCCCTCTCTCTCTCTCTTTCAATCACTTCTTTTATTTTCTTGTGCATACTCTCATATCTATGAGTTCTTTCTAATTCCTGTACTTCCTCACACTGTTATTGATTCAATTTTCCTTTACTGCGGTACATTCCTGTCCTGTCTAATTTCTAAGTCTAGTTCCTCATATATTTGAGAATTTCTTTCTTTATTCCTTTCCTTTTTTTTCCATCTTATCAAGTATGTCTTCAGTTATCCACTTCTGACGTCGCCTTCTTTCCTGTTTAGGTACTAGACCTTTCGTAGTTTTTTTTTTCATGGTTTCTTGTACAATTCTAAGATTCTTCAGTCTCTGTCCAGCTCTTCTTGCTCCTCAAATTGTTCTTCTCTATTCAGTATCTCTTGCCGTTTTGACGTTTCAATTCAATATAATTAGTTAGTTGTTAACTAGGAGTGTTGGTTGACTTCTTTCTTCTAATTTTCCTTTCATTAATTTCTTTAGTTTTAGTCCCAGTGTTGTTTCCACCGTCACACGGTTGTTGTAGCAGTATGCTCCTGAATATGTTCTTGTGTCCAGTACAGCATTTCTGAATTGTTTGTTAATTGTAATGTAGTCCATTTGATTTCTAAATCTGTCTCCTGGCCCATTCCATGTCCCTTGTAATCTTGGAGGTGTTTCGAACGATGTGTTAATTAAAAACAGCCCGTTTGAATCACACCATGATATTAATATTTTTTCTTTAAAGTTTCTATCTCCCAGTCCGCTCAGTTCAACTGTTTTCAAAAAGTCATTTTCCTACAATTGCATTAACGTCTCCCGTTACCATTTCAATTTCTTGAGATTTGCATTGTTTTAGCCTCTGATAGTTGGTCATACAATTCGTCTGCTTCCCCTTCTGTTGAATCTTGTGTTGGAGCATATACTTATAATCTGTTTATATTGAAAGGATGTCCTTTTTATCTTGACCAACATCCCCCTTACTGATATTTCCAAGTGCCCCAGTATACATTTTGATATTGTTTTACTGATAATTAAGCTACTCCACTTTCTCCCTATAGCATCTCCAGAATAAAAGAAAGTGATTCCTTCCATATCAATTTTGCCTGTTCATCTTACTTCTTTGCATTTTCAAAAAACTACATCTTCCAGTTTTCCATCTTAATTTATTGGACAGGAATTACTGTCTATTAAATTTCTCATTCCTGATCTAGATGTTAATCTCTGGCACTGTCATTTAATTAGTTCGCTATGCATATTTCATAATATATTCTCAATTCTGTTCATCCTTTACGTTCAGAACTTCCCGGTGAGTACCACCCTGATCGTAATACTGTGTATGCAGTTAATTCTAATAATCAGGACTTCTCCATCATAAGGCTCAATACTACACAGTATTCTAGAAGCTTTATTCCAGCTATGACCAAGTTGTGGAATGATCTGCCTAATCTGGTAGTTGAATCGGTAGAACTTTAAAAGTTCAAACTTGCAGCAATATTTTTATGTTGAACAGGCTGACCTTAGTCTTTTTAATAAATTAAAGATCTGTTTTAGTGTTGTTACTGTTCTTAAAGTATATTATTATTTCAATGCTGGTACTCTTCTTAAAATATTGTATTTCAATTATTAATTACTTTTCATGTAGTTTACCTATTTCCTTATTTCCTTTCCTCACTGGGCTATTTTTCCAGGTTAGAGTCCTTGGAATTATTGCATCCTGCTTTTCTAACTAGGGTTGTAGCTTGGCTTATAATAATAATAATAATAATAATAATAATAATAATAATAATAATAATAATAATAATAATAATTAACAGACTATGAAGGAACATTGGAAGTGCTTAGTATTTATTATGGCATAATACTGAAAATAGAATGATATTGCAGCACTTTAAAACCATTATATATCCAGTAATAAATATAGATATATATCATTGCGGTTTATGGCTGTAATAGAATTGCATTATTTTGTTTATAGCAAAATAGGTCCTGATCACAATTTGTATGAATCCATTGGTCCCTTTCACTTTCTAATCTCTTCAAACATTATACATGTGGTAAAAAAGATAATGGATACACGGTTGCTTTAACCCCTTCCACAGTATTAGATAACTATTAGAAAATAGCAAAATATAGTCTTATATGGTGGTTTATGTCTATCACAGATGAATGATTAAAAAGATGGCCTTTTTCTCTCCCGTAAATAACATTTTCATTTAGCAATAAGGAAATATATACATGTGATGAACATTAAAATATTGTCAGAATTTCTTCTTTTTGTTTCATTTGAAATGAGCCTTAATGATGATTACAAACTAATGACAATAATTAGAGAGAAAAAAGCATTGATAGCTACATCACAGGAATAGGAGGCGCAATTAATTGCTGATAATAACAACATATGAGATGTAATAGCCTATTAGAAACGTCCTTGCTTAGCGATCTGCTGGACTGCGGTTCGAGTCCAACTTAAGCTCTACAATTTCTTGTAGTATCTGTAACCTCAATATTCTTCTGGGCTAAGGATTGGGGGTTTGCAGGAGCCTAAACGTCTAACTACTGAGTCATCAGCACCCATTACCTGCCCCTCTGTGTTCCCAACTTGGGTGGGGAGGGGCGTTGCTGATTATATATATATATATATATATATATATATATATATATATATATATATATATATATATATATATACATATATATATCTATGTGTATATATATATATATATATATATATATATATATATATATATATATATATATATATATATATATATATATATTTATATATATATATATAAATGTACATATATATATATATATGTATATATATATATATATATATATATATATATATATATATATATATATATATATATATATATATATATATATATATATATAAATGTACATATATATATATATATATATATATATATATATATATATATATATATATATATATATATATATATATATATACCCTAGCAGTGTTGCCCAGCGTTTCCCGTGTATATTTGACCTTGGATTTCTAATATGGGCATAAATCCCACCTCATTCACAAATTTTGCTCCCAATGATATCATCTGGAAAACATTATTGCACAGTAGTATGTTTAAAAAATTTTTTTTTGAATGGTGGGAAGTTCCATTGAGAAGTTTTTTCAGATATTCAGGAGGTTCAACTAACAAAGACAGTCTAATTTTCCTCCACTTCAACACAATCCAGGAAGTTCGTTCTTTCATTTCTAAGCATCACAGTGATTACATTGTTGTGACATTAAGCCAATTTGTTCTATGTCTTCTGTTTCATAGGGGTGTCTTGGATTATAAGTGGAGGTACCAAGGCGTCGTTGTACAGTATTAAAAGGATATGCTCTTGCTTCTGCATGCATGACTATCAATATGGCAACTATTCTTAGCTCCTTTTGATATTTCTTAGAATTGAAGGACAATCATTCTTTGTTGGTTATCCTGAAGTCGAGTCATTCTTTGATTTCTTGATTCATGATTTCTTATAGTTACTACTCTCTGTTGAATATTTTCAAGGCGAGAATATCTTTGGTCTTCATCCTGTTCTTCGCGTCTAGTTACCATTCTGTTTGCATTAGTGATCCTTCTTACATTCATCTGCTCTTCGTCTTTTGCTTCACATCTAGCAGTTATTCCTATGGATTAGTATTCCTTCTTATGTTCATCTGCTTTTCGTATTTTGCTCCCTGCCTAGTTGACATTATGCTTGCATTACTGTTCCTTTTTTAATTCCTTTTCTCTTCATCTTCGGCTTCACGTCTAGCTGCCATTCTGCTTGTGTAAGTGTTCCTTCTTAAATCCATGTGGTCTTTATTTTCTGCTCTATGGCTAACTGCAATTCTACTTTCATGAGTTTTTCTTTGTTCTTCATCCTATGTCTCACGTCTAGCTGCCATTCTTCTTGCATTTATTTCCCTCCGAAAATATCTCTGCTCTTCTGTTTCCTGTTATCTTCTTCTTTTCAGCGAATTTGCTTTATTGGATTTACCGAATAAGAAGCTCTTTTTGAATGGCATCATTTTGTAGAAAACTGAAAAAATATGAAAATTACATAAGACATAAACAATAAATATTCTGTAGAATGTCTTTTTGGGTGGCATCATTCTGCTTGCATTGGTTTTCCTTCTTGACTTCCTCTGCTCTTCATCTTCAGCTTTACGTCTAGCTGTCCTTCAGCTTGCATTAGTGTTCCCTCTTATATCCATCTGATCTTCCTTTCCTACTTGCATGAGTTTTTCTTTGTTCTTCATCTTGTGTCTCACGTCTAGCTGCCATTCTTCTTGCATTAGTTACCTCCGTGAATTTCTCTACTCTTCTGTATCCTGCTATCTTCTTTTCACCGAATTTGCTTTATCGGATTTACCGAATGAGAACCTATTTCTAGGGTGGCATCACTTCCTAGAAAACTGAAAAAAATATACAAATTACATAAGACTCAACCATTAGATATTCTGTAAAATCTCTTTTTGGGTGGCATAATTCTGCTTGCATTGGTTTTCCTTCTTAAATTCCTCTGCTCCTCATCTTCAGCTTCACGTCTAGCTGCCATTCTGCTTGCATTAGTGTTCCTTCTCAAATTCATCTGCTCTTCGTGTTCTGTCTCATATCTAGCTTCCCTTCTTCTTGCATAAGTATTCCTTCTTAAATCCATCTGCTCTTCATTTTCTGCTTAATAGCTAGCCACCATTCTACTTGCATGAGGTTTTCTTTTTTATTCATCCTGTGTCTCACGTCTATTGCCATTCTTCTTGCACTTGGTTCCCTCCATACATTCCTCTGCTTCTCAGTTTCCTGCTATCTTCTCACCGAATTGGCTTTCTCGGATTTATCGAATGATAATCTCTTTTTTGGTGGCACCATTTTGTAGAAAACTGAAAAAGGTATAAGAATTACATAAGAGTGAGCCATTAAATATTCGGTAGAAGCTCTTGGGTGTCATAATTTTATAGAAAACTGAAAAAAATTATGCTAGACTCAATCATTAAATACTCCGCAAGTTTTTGTACATTTTATCACACGGAAAATAAAATCAGTGTGTGTGTGTGTGTTGGGGGGTGGGGGTAACACCCAATGAACCTCTTTTTTACGACAAATTACCAAATTAATATAGCCCCAATTAATCTCCTATGTTCATACAATTTCTATATCGAAATTCATTGTAATTGGTCCATTATTATTGAATGCAGTTTTAGGGGGTTTGTAATCATGGGGCCCGTAGACCCTCCATGTGGTTCTTGATCAAAATAAAAATAGCGAGGTTAGATTTATCGATTATTGAATAATTATTAGTTTTTTATGTTGAAGTCTACGGTATTAGCCTTCCCGAGTTCACTCGATTATCATGGACTATAAGTTTAGGCTTTAGGGGGTATGCAAATATGGAGCCCGAGACCCCCAAGGGGAGTCTACAACAAAATGGAAATATCGGCGTTAGATTTCTCGATAAAAATTACATAAGAATTAAATATTCTGTAAGTCACTTGTACAATTCTTTTATAGCGACCACGCAGACACAGACAATCACCAAATATATATATATATATATATATATATATATATATATATATATATATATATATATATATATATATATATATATATATATATATATATATATATATTTTTTTTTTTTTTTTTTTTTTTAAGAAATTGTTACAGTTCCTTGCCTCTGCCACTCATGAGCAGACGTTAAACCTCTGGTAAATATTAAAACATTGTTTGAATGAAGATATTGGCTTCGTTACAGAGGTATCAGATGAACAGGGCAAAGTCATAATAAATCTAGTCTCTTAATTTATTTAACAATGATGGAAGGGTTATTGTCTGAACTTTAACAAAGAGTAAGTTTAGGGCCAACCTTGAAACTTAATCCTTTTGGAGCAAGTCTATGGCTTGGTGCAACTCAATACCTCACATAATTTGCAACATTTAATGTTTGATATATTAATTTACTACACATCTATTCTTCCTTTCTTTTGCGAATAAATTGTCTTTTCCTAGCGTTTCTCACCAGCATTTCTGAATCCGAATTTCCTGTCCTTCTTGCCAAAGTTTTCTCTTCATTCTTTTTTTTTTCAATGTATCCAGCTATATCTTTTCTTTCAATATTTCCACATAAAAGTGCACACACATATATATATATATATATATATATATATATATATATATATATATATATATATATATATATATATATATATATATATATATATATATATATATATATATCCTTACAACTAGTGAATTACATAAATTCCCGAGCTCCAAAACTTACCTGCATTATATTACATAAATTGATACACAAGAGAAAAACTCCGACCTCTGAAAATAATAAGCAACTCCCAGACAATAATATATATGAACACTGAATATCTAAAAGGTTTCTTTGCTTTACAATCAAAACAAAGTTGGGAGATTACTTTTTTTTAAGGGGGGCACTATTCTTAAATCAACCTCTTACTTAGATTCTAAGTCAGGGGATATGACCAAAGCACTGAGAAAAGTATTGGTGATCGAAATAATGCACACTTTACAAAAATAAATATATTCTATAAAAAATTAACAATTCAAAACTAACACCAAAATCAAATCAGTCGAAATACTAAATCTGAACTAAACATTAGACTAAGACAAAAAGAAAGACACCTCAAAGAAATTATACAATCACTTGTTTCACTAAAAATAGATTTATAAGAGTATTTTATTTTGACAATTATTGAAAAAAGTTGACTCTTTAACACTATAGAAAATAAGTCAAATTTACTCTTACATATACTTAACTGTTACTCTTATGTCCTTTGGCTCACACAAGGTTACTGAAAGGTTAAGCAAAATAAATATTCTTCACTGTTTAGCCTAATCTAACAGGGCCAGTCACAGAAACCACTTAATTTTTATAATATAATGGTAATCACATATACACGGCACTTCTATTAACTTAAACCACAGAAATTCCACTGTTTGAACAAACACTATTCACATTTGAGAGAAAACACTATGCATATTGGAGAGGAAAATACTATGCACGTTGGAGAGAAGATATGTAGTGGCTGAATAGATGCTGGAGAGGACTGTTGGACGATGGCTCTTCTGGGGGTTAGGCTGGATCTCTCTGTCTCCTATGCATTGCTAGGCCCTTACATATTAACGTAATTCACTCTAGAAATATCTTGTAAATCACTCCCGTGGCAGGGGGGTGGAGGGCATGGCTCTAACGGTGCAAGGTTCCCAACTTGGCATTTCAAGGTAATATCGTTGCATGGTGAGGCAACTCTCTCAGCCAATCACGCTCACCTCTTCTCACAATATTAGAAAAAGGGGATTCATTTCTAGTTGAGAGCCTGCATGTAACTTCCAACCATGTGGAAACATGATGCAATCCCTAGCATTTCTGTCAGACAGCATACCTTTTAACAATTTTACATAAGACTTCGTAACAAAACTAAGTGAAATAATTATTCAATTCGTTAAAATAACATAAATTTACGTATATGGAACTGAATGAAAGCAAAACTAAAGCAATGACAAAAGTCTATTGTAATTTACATAAATTACTTGAGGTGGCCGGCTGGCTAATGCTGATGTTTAATGATTGGACTTTGACATTCATACCACTTGATAAGGGGACTTGAGACATCTCCAAAATGTTTTTCAAATTCTATCTCCTCCCTTGATAATTATAACTTAGATCTGGGATTACTACCCTATATAGACCTGATATAGACCTCCAATAATATGAGTTTATTTTCTAGGAGTGATTTTTTTTGCCCTATATGAATTAATATATAATATGATATTTATGCAGGTAAAAATACACCAAAATATCACAAATTCTATAGGGAACAAGAATATATATAGATAGGGCAGTTTACGCTTCGGATATGTCCACAAAATGGCCGCCAACCACACTGACTCAGACTCCCTAATCTGCCACTTGAAATGTAGGAAGGGTATGTCAATTTCAAGGTGTTATTTACTAATCTAATTATTATTGGATATGCATAAAAATTGTATGGTGGGTTGCTGGATAATTGTCGATTATTTTACGACTATAAAATTAAAATTCTGACCCAAAAAATTTTTTTTGAAGGGAAATAAAATCGAAAAAAAAAAATGTAAAACAATATTTTAGCTAAAAAAATTTGATGATATTCAATCAAAAAAAAAGTAAACAAAATTTTCCGACAAATAAACATCTAGAGGAATCATTACTCTGTGATAGTTCCTTAGTACGTAGTAATTTTGAAAGAATTGGGAAAAAACGAAAAAATGGCAATCACCGGAAAATCGAACACATACCTATATATACACCATATCTGGCTAAAAAAAAGATAGGCATGGGTAGCCAGATCATCTAGAAACACTTTCCAACACTATAAAAATATAAGTTTTGCGACACTACTTGCCAATTCCTTACGGTAACATGACTAAGCAAAAAAATGCAAAACAAATAAAAAGGGGCACTCGTGGAAAAATGGCCATTCTAATATACGGCATTTCAGAAAAAAAAAATTTCAGCCACGTGCTAGGCAAACCATCAAGGCATATTTTCCGACAAATAAACATATAAATGAAATATTACTCTGTGATAGTTCCTTAGTACGTAGTAATTTTGAAAGAAATGGGAAAAAACGAAAAAATGGCAATCACAGGAAAATCGAACACATACTTATATATACGCCATATCTGGCTAAAAAAAAAATAGGCATGGGTAGCCAGATCATCTAGAAACACTTTCCAACACTATAAAAATATAAGTTTTGCGACACTACTTGCCAATTCCTTACGGTAACATGACTAAGCAAAAAAAATGCAAAACAAATAAAAAGGGGCACTCGCGGAAAAATGCCCAACATTCTAATATACGGCATCTCAGATAAAAAAAAAAGACATGCACGTGTTAGCCCAACCATCAAGGCACACTTTCTAACACATAAACATGAAAAAAAAAAATCAATAATATACGGCAATTCCTTACTACGTAGTAAATTTTTACAAATATTGAAAAAAAAACAGAAATTGGCAACCGCAGTTAAATACCCAATATACCAATAACTACGTCGTATCTGACAAAAACAAAATCACGCATGGGTAGCCAGATCATCTAGACACACTTTCCAACATTAAAAAAGCAAAAGTTTTACGACACTATTTCGCAATATCTTACGGAAAAATGACTTGGCAAAAAAATTAAAAAAAATCAAAAAGGGACACTCGCGGTAAAATGCCCGACATTCTAATATACGACATCTCAGATAAAAAAAAAGACATGCACGTGTTAGCCCAACCATCAAGGCACACTTTCTAACACATAAACATGAAAAAAAAATGAATAATATACGGCAATTCCTTACTATGTAGTAATTTTTACAAATATTGAAAAAAAAACAGAAATTGGTAACCGCAGTTAAATACCCAATATACCAATAACTACGTCGTATCTGACAAAAACAAAGTCATGCATGGGTAGCCAGATCATCTAGACACACTTTCCAACACTAAACAAGCAAAAGTTTTACGACACTATTTGGCAATATCTTACGGAAAAATGACTTGGCAAAAAAATGAAAAAAAATGAAAAAGGGGCACTCGCGGTAAAATGGTCCTCGTGGTGATGAACGACATTTTAACTAAAAAAAAAAACATGCACATGGTAGCCAAACAATCCACCAAGACTTTCCACAACTGATAACCTATACAAGTTGCACCATTCTACGACAATTTCATAATACGTAATAACTTTGATAATTATGCAAACTACCTCAGAAGGGTAAACTCGGACGCGAACGACCCCGACGCGTCTCAGAAATCGGGGAAGGAGTACAGCTACAGCAATGCACATCTGGACACTACTAGAGCGTGTAGGGGAGACACCTCCTGCAGGTCGATCACCCACAAATTCAGTCACAGGGGTGAGTCACGTGAGAAAAACCTGTTTTTTTTTGACGCTCGGGGTCGCAAACGACCCACCGTACCTATCCAGGGTTAATACAATATGGTTGCAAACATAATGAATACCTGGTTAATCTTTTATCATTATTCTTCATTTTATTAACAAAAGTTAAAGGATTGCGATCTGAATAAATCGTAATGTCATCCTTCTGTGGTCTATTTACATAAACTTCAAAATTCCTTATCACTGTTATTAGCGTTAACAGTACCTTTTCAATTGGTGAGTAGGCTTGTTGAGGCTTCTTAAGCTTTGACGACAGAAAACAGATAGGTGTGAAGAATTCCTTCCTTGCCTTCTTGCAATAAGACAGTTCCAGTTCCATTGTCCACAAGATTCACTTGGATAAGGAATTTCTTGTTGAATTCTGGTGCTTGCAGTATCGATTTTGAAATTAATATGGCCTTTATCCTGTCGAAGATTTCCTGGCACTCCTGGTCCATATAAACTTTTTCTGGGGCTAGTTAAATTGGTTAAGGGAGAAACTACAGCAGAAAAATTTGGGCAAAATCGTCTGTTGAATCTAGCCATCCCTAAAAATCGTTTTAATTGCTTCCTCGTTGGGGGGAGGGGAGTTTTCCTTATTCATTCAATGTTAGCAGCTACCAGGACGATTTGCCCTCTTCCGACTTCAAATCATAAGTACTAAACTAAACTGTTGTCTTTCCAAACTCGCTCTTCTCCAGGTTAATCATCATATGTGTTCCTCGCACCTTTTTATACACCTTCTCCAGGATTCGGAGATGTTCTTCCCAGGTCGATGAACATATTCCAATATCATCGAGATATACGCCTACTCCTTCAATCAATCCTAGAAGGTTATCCATCACTCGCTGAAAGGTAGCGGGTGCGTTCATTAGACCAAATGGCATGACTGTGTACTGATACAACCCAAACGGGGTTATAAAAGCTGATGATAATTTTGCGGTGTTGTGCAAAATAATTTGATAATAGCCTTTTAACAAATCGATCTTAGAGACAAATCTCGCTTGTCCAATGTTGTGGGGTAGATGGTCCATGAGTGGCAATGGATAATTGTTGGCCACACTGATCGAATTCAACTTTCGATAGTCTTTACTTATCCTGAAAGATTCGTCGGGTTTTTTCACAAGCAAGCATGGAGAACTGTATGGTCTGGAACTTTGTTTGACTAATCCGTTGGGTAACAAATAGTCCACTTCTTTTCTCATGACTTCTCGGTGATACGGTGACAGTCGATAAGCGCGTTAATTGAACTGTTTTTCCGAGGTCTTGAGGTGTATCTTATGTCTCGTCAAGTCAGTTCGTTTCGGGACGTCTGAGACAATTTATGGGAATCTTTTAATCAATTGGCTTAATTCTTCTTGGTGCTCCTTGTTCAAATGAGTTAATTTCTCTTCTAAGTTCCTAATGAGGGACGAATTATTCACTTTGCTTACAGTCCCTACCTAACATCCATCGTCATCTTCCGTGGATGGAATGGTTTGCGCCATACACACCTGTGAAGCTTTGGTCTCGTTTTCAGTTAAGTATGGTTTCAGTAAGTTAACGTGTATCTTCCTTTGGATTTTCCTTCTTCCTGGGGTTTCAATAACGTAGGTCTGGTCACTGATCTTCTCCAAAATCCGGAATGGTCCTTGGAACTTGTTGGTGAGAGGGAATCTCCTTATCGGTAAGCAAATCAACACCTGTTGTCCTATCGCAAATTGTCTATCGTTACTTTTCATATCAAACTTTTTCTTCATTTTCCTTTGCTCATTTTCAGGGTGTTGAGGGAAAATTTCATTATCTCGCCAATCCTTTCCCTCAAATTCTTGACATATTCTCCATCCATTTCCTCTCGATCTCTTCATTTTCCTGCTAACATTTCAATCGGTCCTCTTACTTCTCGTAAGAATTGTGTACCTCAAATAACATTAATGATATTCCGATGTCCCATTCATTTCCTGTTTCATTGCAGTACTTGGTTATCATACTTTTTAGTGTAGTTGTTGTTTCCCATCCAACAGTATCATCATGTCCTAAAACAATTTTGACGTGAAATCTAACCTCGTCGCTCTGAACGATTTCTGGAATATCAAATTTGGTAAAAAACTCTAGTAACTTATTGGCAATTATTTTAGCACTGATGCTCCTGACGGGTATGGCTTCTGGGTATGTTGTTACTGGACATAATAAAGTTAACATGTATTCGTGGCCTTTCTTCGTTCTCAGTAACGGTCCCACAATGTCGATCATTTCCTTGTTGAAGGGTTCTCCTCGTACTTCAATCGGGTCTAAGAGAGCATTCTTGATATACTCGTTGGGCTTTTCAGCCATCTGACAAACGTGACATTCTTGGCAAAACTGGCTCATATCCTTATGAATGCCAGGCCAGAAAAAGTGTTTCATTATCTTCTGAGTAGACTTTCTTACTCCCATGTGTCCCGTCTCTTGCGCTACGGCAATCACTTGTCTTCTCAGCAGTGCGGGAATCAATATCTGATGGTATATGCCCCATTTGGCATTCCTAGGGATATCGGCGGGTCTATGCTTCCTCATAAGCAATCCATCCTGGACCTAATAACAGGTGGGAGACTGCTGCACCTCTGTGTCATACACCACATGCTACCTTAATTCTGTTAACATCGCATCCTTCCGTTGCAATCCTATCAGCCTTTTAAGACTCACTTGTCCTACTTCTAATGCTGAGTTTTCTATTACTTCAAAATCTATTGCTTCCTTGTATTCCTGTTCATTCGTCTGTCATTCCTCTTCTCTCAGGCTCCCCCAGGAGTTCTCCTCTTGTGTACTATCATGGGAAACCTCTTCTTTCATCAATAAATCTTCCAAGTTCATCGTTCTTTCGGCTTCTCTGTCTTCTCTGCAGCCACTAACTTCGTCATACTCCTCGTCGTCACACAACTAAGGAACAGATACAGATAGTCCTCCTCGAGTTCAGTCGTAGGACTATACTTCAGTGGTTTCTCCATTACAATGGGACAAGGCACAAACGGCACTCCACCAGCCTCATTACCCAGCAGGACTTCTACTCTTTGGACAGCCAATGAATCCTTTACTGGAAAACCAAAAAGACCCGTCAACAACTCTCATGACAGTTTCAAACAGCAAATAAGAGTAACCTCCTAACTTAATATTCCCTTCAAAGTGACCGAATCTCCTGTGAGAGACTGTTCCACCAACAGGTGTACACTTGGTGTCACCACACTATTATTAGATCCTGTGTCGCGCAATACCTTGACTGGGATCTGCTCGCTCTTATCCAGAGCGGCTAACATACCTTCATAAATATATGGTTTAAAGGCCTCCACGCTGTTTGTGGTTGTCCTACTCGTCTTGTAAATGTTAGGTGTTTCATTTTCCTCGTTAACCTTTCTCGTTTGATTCTTCGTCTTCGTATTTTGTGGAGTTGAATTACCCTTAACCACTTGGGCGACTGCTTTAAGGTTGGTTCGACCAACATTCCTTACTGATATGGCCTTTTTTGCCACACTTATAACAGACAATAATAATCTGCACATCTTCCACAACACCTGAAGGAAGACAATTCGACGATTCTTGCTATGGTACTTTCGCATTCTGCTTTGAACAGTACCAGTGGTACTTCTGATATAACTATTGAACTTGTTCCCATAGTTATTACTGAACTGGTTTCCATGATTCGGCAAATACTCGACACTTGGTCGGAACGACGGTTTAAACTTCATACACGAGGAGGGTTTATGACTAATAATATTATAATCTTCACTCAGCGAATCGGCTCTATCAAGTTTCTTAGACTCTCTCCCTCTCAAGTACGTTCAAATATGTTCAGAAACTCCTCGTAAATATTGTACCATCCCTATTAGTTCTTCTAAATCACCCATCTCTCTCACTTCGGCAGCCTCCATCCATCTCTTGAAACATTGTCGTACCTGATAAGCTTCATCCAGGAAAGACATTTTCTTGTCCTTCTGCAAGCTTCAGAAACTTTCATTATAGTATTCAGGGGTCATCTGATAGAGTTGTAGCACATTCTTCTTAACGTGATGATACTCCTTTCTCTGGTCCTGAGACACGGTAAAATACGCACTGCGTTCTTTTCCAATAAGGACTCTCTGCCATAACACAGACTATTCATCTTCTGGGCATTCCATTGTCGATGCAATTGTTTCAAAATGATTGAAGAACTTGTCGGGACCCTTTTCCGTGAATTTCTTGATCAACCTCTGTGCCCTTACCACATCAAACATGGGATGGTTCATAGCAGGTGTTACACCTGCCTGAGTTGGCGACCTTGCATGGGGATTCAACAGTACCAATTCCCTTACATGTTTTCCTTCTTCTCTTTCTCTTTCTTCCCGTCTTGCAATTTCTCCTGCTTCCATTTCCCTTGCATATCTTGCAATTTCTCTTGCTTTTTCTCTTTCATGTCTTGCAAAATCTATTGCCTCTTCTCCCTCTCTTTCTTCCCGTCTTGCAATTTCTCTTGCCTCTTCTCTTTCTCTCTTTCTTCCCGTTCTGCCATCATCTTCAACTTAATTAAATTCTCTTCCACTGCAATTTGTCTAATCTCAGCCTCTACATCCATATCCGCTTTCATTCCGTCAGTTTGTGGATTATCTGATACGTGCTTCTCTACGAATTCTGCTTTGGCTTCTCCAAAAGGTGGCGAGCTGCTGTATTATCTTCTTCTGGCAACCTTCCTTAGTTTATCAATGCTTCTAAGACTAGACACTTGATTTGGGCTTTAATCATTGCACTAGTTACATGGCCAACACATGCCATTAAAATAGCAAGCTACTGAGCTTTAGTTACATTACCTTCCGATAATTCCTGAACAATTGGGATTTCCAAAAACTCCTTTACATTTAATTGTGCTATAAAGTACTTTGCAAAAAATTACTCCTCTCCAAAAGATACATCTTATCAATACAGAATCCTATCAACACTAAACTGATCAAACCAATATTTAAAACAGACTCGCTTGATCCCAGGGTCTGGGCACCAAAAAATATATATATTATGACTAGCGAATTACGTAAATTCCCGAGCTTTAAAACTTCCCTGCTTTATATTACATAACCTGATACACAAGAGAAAAACTCTGAGCTCTAAGAATAATATGCAACTCCAAGACAATTATATATATATATATATATATATATATATATATATATATATATATATATATATATATATATATGCATATATATATATATATATATATATATATATATATATATATATATATATATATATATATATATATATATATTTTTGGGCTCAAGCCATGTCGTGCTGATGGAAGTTCCTTCATTAGTAGCTTCCTAGGTTATATGTGACTACGGTGATATATCCCAGATAATTTACCGAAGGTACCCAGAATTCTAACTCCTTTGAGCGAATATCCCTTAAAATTCTAAGAAGGGATATCGCGTAAGAACGTAATGGCACACCTCATAGCAATCTGCACCCCAGATAGAGTTTACGTTCGAGGAGGTGTGGCAAAAATAAAAGGGGGGCCCTTCAAAGGCCATCTCCGTTCCCTACTACTATCGATAGTACAACAGCGCCATCCCTACGATAGTGGCCATTCCTTTATTTGTAGCGATTTCGCTCGGTGGTATTTTCCGGCGATTGAATTTATTTCGATTGGTTAAAGGATTATTATTATGCTTTCTTCATCTTCTTCCGCCTTCAAAAAGTTGAGTATCGGGTCTTTACTTTGAATATATTTTAGCTCTTGTTTCTCAATGATATTGAGTATTTATTGTGTTTCTAGAGCTAGATCATTTCTGGAGGCACCATGGGCACTGTTGTTCTTAGGCATGCGTTAATTAGTTAGCGGAACGACTTCCAGTTTTTAAATAGCCTTATTTAATTCTCATAATTAATTAGCTATTTAGGCATATTCTTGTGAAGATGTGATTATATGCATAATTATTTCATTTTTCCCATTTCGCTCGTATAGTTAGAGTTTCGGCGATTTATGTAACCGAGAACTCGTCTAGCTTAGTTAGCCTAACCTAGACACTGTCTATACGTTCGACATTCCCCGATTACCTTTGTGTTTTGTTTTCATTCCATTGGAGACTGATACCTCCTGTTATGTTATGAAACTTCTCACGTCTCTTCGGAGACTTAAAGGTAATCCCTTTCCCCCTGAGTGTAGTCCCAGACTACAACCCTTATGGCCGTGCCTGAATATTATTCAGACATGGCTGACCTGGGATTTGGTTTCTGCCTATCCCCTTAACCTTTGGTTGTGGATATACCAGCAGGTTTTGGGATTTGGTCAGAATCTCAGAGTATTTAGTCTTATGGCGTTGACCTTCCGACAGGGTGAGTTGGTTGTGGGATACCTTTACTCCCCTGTCGATAAGGTTACCGACAATGGAGGTTAGTCCTCCATAGTTACTTTGGTTATGGTAGTATACCATTTTCTCCTTGCGACTAAAGACTTGTCCTGTGCCACAGTTCCTTGGGCTGAAAGTAATTCCCTAAGATAACGTGGCACTAGAATCCTGTTTCTCTTTGTGGGAGGAGGCGCAGTGTTGCCCCCTCCCCTTGACTGTGTCGGCAGTCTCTAGGTTGGAGAACTGAGTCTCTCCTAGCACCCGGATTCTGTCGATACCATACAGAAACAGAGTTCCTTTTATAGGTGCTAGGACTGTCAAGTTTGACAGTTCCTTTCACAATTGTTACAGGACCCTTTTCCCCTTCCCCTCACCCCTTTTTAATGGTTTATCCATTGCCTTTTAGGCTGACATCCTGCACCCTTTCCTTAACGGTAGAGTGCTGGATGCAGTCAGATTACCTCTCTCATCCTGGCTGACGGCAGGGCATACTGCCGCCTGCCGGCCTGGCCGGCATTGCCGGCCTGGCCGACAACCAAGATGGCTGCCGACAGTCATGGACTGTCGGCAGCTGCCGACATTGTCGGCAGCTGCCGACATTGCCGGCGGCTGCCGACAATGTCGGCGGCTGCCGATGTTGCCGACGGTTGTCGGCATGATAGCCTTTTTGCCGGCCTGGCCGGCAACCAAGATGGCTGCCGACAGTCATGGACTGTCGGCAGCTGCTGACATTGCTGGCAGCTGCCGACATTGTCGGCGGCTGCCGAGGTTGTCGGCGGCTGCCGAGGTTGTCGGCGGTTGTCGGCATGATAGCCTTTTGCTGGCCTGGCCGGCAACCAAGATGGCTGCCGACAATCATGGACTGTCACCAGTTGCCGGCCTGGACGGCAGTGGCGCCCATGATGGCTGTGAGTGGTTAGTTCCTTCTGTCCCCGAAGTTCTCAGTCCTCCCTTGGACTGTAGCTATAGGTTCTGTTGCCTGTATGCTGCCGGCAGGGCCGGCAACGCGGCGCGCCGACTGTACCAGTACTGTCGGCGGGTTGCTGGCAACAGTACTGTAGCTATATAGAAGCCTGAATGTTACATTCTCCCCTTCTATTAGAACCTCCTTTCAGTAAAAAGGTAGTCTATTAGACTTTTCTTCCTTAATTACTGTATATAGTTACAGTAAAGGATAGCCCTTTTTTCCATACTGTCTCTCTCTCTGTCTCGCTAGGTCTGCAAGGTATGCAGATATATCCTAGCCAGACCGGCAACATGCCGGATATACTGCTGTATAGGTTATACAGATAGCCAGTATATCTCAGTATAGAATATACTGTAGATAGAAAACTACAATATTTCTTATACTAGTGGTTTTTTCCAATATATTTTGGATATCCAATTCGGGCAATTGCTGAGCCTAATCCTATATTGAATGAATATGATTTCTTCAACATCCTGATTAGAAATCAGCTTTAGGATTATCCTGCAATATTAAATATTTCAGGCAAGAGTAATACACTCTTATCCTGTAAAGGGTACAGCCCCTTTTTCTTTGAGTCTCCCTGATCAGGAAACTCTATATTTTAATATAGTAGGAAGACTACAGCAAATGACCCGAGTAGGATGTTCATTTATACGTGTTTATTTATCTGTTCCATCTAGTGCTAGATGGACCCTACTGTCATATGCTGCCTTGTAGGCGGCATAATGATAAGACTGCATTACATAGGTACAGTAGTCGATATGTTGCAATTTACACTTTTGCAATTTAGAAACTACAGTACCATGTTACAGTAGTATTTCTTAACTTACCTTGGGTATCCTCCAGCGAGTTTTCTGCTGATACCGCTTATATATTGAAGGAATAATTTCTTCAATAGTCTGATTTGAAATCAGTCATCCTGACCCCACAGTATTAACAATTTTGGGATAGTTAATTGATACTTCTCTACCCCTAAGGGTAAATAACCCTTCTACTTGGATTTTCTCACAGAGAAAGCTCCATGTAAGTTAATACTGAGGGGAGGTAGCAGCATTTGCTCACAGAGGTATACAGGTATGTATCTCCTACTATCCGTTTATAGCTTCTATCCTAAGCTATTCTGTTGTAGATGACATTTACATGTTGATTATTAAAGTAATAATCCATTATATACTCATTTGGTTTTCCTTTCTTTACAGAAGGAACACCAGATACCTTGTACGGCAGTCCACTGCAGAGCCAAGGGTAAGGACTTTTCCGGTCATAATACTTGCAGGTTACATGCCCCCTACAATATTATTTCCGGAGCCCTACATTATTGGAACCCACAGGGTTGCAATATATGTTGGACATTGATATCTGAAGGTTTTGATAATCCCAAGTCTACAGAGACTAAGGATATAGCACAGTATAAATTACGTAACTGGGTGAGAGGCTTCCAAAAGATCTCTCCGGGACCTTTCCTACCTAATGATAGGATGCGTAAGCTATTATTTCCAGAGCTAAGTGAGGAAATAGTAGTGCCTCAGGAGTCAACTACGTTCCCTGATGGCGAGAAAACCTTTGGGATCGAGGGCAAGAAGTGCCCTAAGGTAGAAGAGAAATATGTTGTATCGGACTTTCCTCCGCCTCTGCCGGCTAAAGAGCCATCGATGTCAACATCTTCATCTTTTACCCCCTATGGGATAATGTGGTACAATTATGTATCCAACTGAAGAATCAGATAGAGAGCTTTAGTAAACAAAGCAAAAAGTGGGAAGTAAAACACAAGATAGAACCTCGTAAAGCTCCTCTTGTTGCTTCCCACGGGTCAGTTAAACGACCCATGAATCAAGACCTTCCTTCATGCTCCTTAACCAATCCCTGGAGGTTTGTGGAGCAGATGTCGATTTAAAATGGCAATCTCTTCATTTCAGAGAAAATAGGTACTGTTCCCTTGGACAAAATCCAATTTTGGCCAAGCTCTGAGGTTTTCCCTAATTGTTGGGTTCGACTGAGTTTCGAACCAAAGACAAGGAAAAGAACGGAACAAAAGGAGGTCATGATTCTTGATCATGATAAGGCACAGACTATCCTTTCAGATAATCTGAAGAAGGCGGGTTAGTCAGAGACGATGGTTTTCTCACTGAATAACATACACCCTTCCTTTCTTGCTCCTGCTTCACTCTCCTTCCCCTTTATGGGGAAGGCATTTACTTCCGTTACCAAAGCTGTAGAGGCGGGTGAGTCATGTCCCACACTCGATGAGTGCAAGCCTTTGTCACCAGCTTTTCCCGGATAGGAAAAGGATTGGAAGGAAGTCCATTTGACATTTTCAGTAGGAAAATTAGACAAGGATGTCGCAAGCCAACAATTTAATGTATGTCTCCCTAAATTGTCCGATTTGCTCTTGTTTAATGAACAAGAGTCAAAGGAGAGACTGGCGACATCCCTTTCTCTACAAAACTACATAGAGTTGTGTTCAACTTACGAGAACACCCCAGACATGCTCATGGTCTTAGCCAAAATGCATATGGCTACCTTGGTAAAGGACCTTTACGCCTTTGTGAAGGCTAGGAGAGCATGTAGAGAGTTTGTGTTTGCTGCTGCAACGGTGAGACACGAAACAAGGAAGCTAATATCTTCCAATATTTGGGGTAAAGACCTCTTCCCACAAGAGGTTATTAAGGAACTGATTAAGAATGCCGCCATGGAAAACATAAGTCTTCCCCAAAAATGGGGCATTCCCTCAAAGAGAAAATCTTCTGTGGTTGTGGGTCCCCAACCTAAAAAGAAGATCGAAAATACTGGAAATATCTGGGTTGCTCAACAACAGCCCATTATTCTAGTGACCAAGATGCTACTGGCAGATGGTCAAAAGTCTAAACCTACTGGCAGTTCGAAGCATAAAGACGCTTCGGCTAGGAGGAACATTCCCTCAGGATCGCAGGACCTTCAATCCTTTGGTCCAGAGCCTATTCAAGATGAGCCATTGATGGGGAACAGAAATGTCCCTACTATTATCTCCTTACCTCCTCCTACAGTTCAAACCCCTCCTGGAGGAGTATACCTGAGAGCTATAGAGCATACAGGTAGTAAGAAAGCTACGGATCATGTCCCAGGGAAGGCTATTTTGTGTTCACAAGAAGGACTCAAGAAGTCTCTGAGTCATTCTGCACCTGTCGCTACTCAACAAGTTCATAATAAACTGCAAGTTCTGAATGTTAATCCTTCTGAACATATGGACCTTGTTCCAACTAAGGGTGTTCGTAGTCTTGTCAGACCTGAAAGGTGTCCTCTGGAACCTTCCAGTCAACCACCCCCTTCCTCCTGCCTAGGATTCATGTCACGGAGAGTAACATTCATCCTAGAATAGATACGTATCAGACTCACAGTCCTAAGTATCTTCATAGTGATGACCCGGTTCCTGGGACATCACAGATGCAAGATATGCTTCTAGAAGTCTCGACTTTCTCCAGCTCTAGGGTTTCGATGGCTATAAAACCATCGAAGCCCTCAGTCACATCAGCTCCTTTTTCCCTCGGGAAGTTAAAAGGAGCTCGAGAGGTCTGTCAGGAGATTCAGCTAATCGATCAGATTCCCAAAATGCCAACAAGGAAAAGTGCTAAACTTTCCCCAATTCGCAATAGTGACAGACCTAGTGCAAAGTGCACATCAGAAAGATGCGTTAAGAGCCTGGAGAAAACACGCATCAAACGCTTGAAGAGATAAAAAAAGACTGAGATCGGTCCCTCTTTAATCGCTTCTTTAACAAAAGTTAAAACACGAAAGTCCCAGGACTCTGCTGGTCTTTTCGTGGGCGGGGAAGCACCCTCCACACAGATCAGACTCCCTACGTCTGAGCTGGTACACCAAAGCGATAATAAGACGTCACAATCAAACGTCTCGTACAGTCTTAGTGATGTTACCCATCCTTTTCCTAAAGGGATGGCACCTAACAGCAGTTCATTTACATTTGATCCACGATGTGACGGTGGATACTCTATCACGGTCCAAGGCGATAGAGTTGGAATGGTCCATGGACGCAGACATATTCTCTCCCAAATGGGAATAAGTCCCGGAACTGCAGTTCGACCTCTTTATCACGAGCGTCTTCAAGAAACTACCTCGCTAAATAGCCCCATACGAGGATCCTCTAATCATCTAATGGGTCTGATAGACTAGCTCCGATCCTAGGTATATTTCTGAAGGTTCAGCAATTAACTGCCTTCGGTTTATCTCAGAGAACCCAAACCCTTCATTTCATGAATTTCTTGCTCTAGCGGTTAGAAAAAGGTTTGGGATCTCAGAAGGCAATATAGAATTCTTGGAAGAATATAAGGCTAAGTCTACTAAAAGACAATATGAGTCTTCCTGGAAGAAGTGGGTGGAGTTTGTTAAATCAAAAGGACCGAAAGAAATTTCTATGAACTTCTGCCTGCCCTTCTTTGTCCACCTTCATAGCCAGGGGTTGGCGGCCAATACGATAAATACGTGCAAATCGGCCTTGACTAGACCTCTCCTATATGCCTTCCAAGTGGATCTGGCAAATGAAATCTTTAACAAGATTCCGAAAGCATGTGCTAGACGTAGGCCTGCAGCACCACCAAAGCCCATCTCTTGGTCTTTGGACAAGGTCTTACATTATGCCTCATCGGTGAACAATGAAGATTGTTCTCTTAAGGATCTAACCCAAAAGGTTATTTTCCTGTTCGCAATAGCCTCTGGGGCTAGAGTTAGTGAAATAGTGGCTCTATCGAGATATGAGGGCCACATTCAGTTCACAGATTTAGGAGAACTCAATCTCTTCCCTGATCCATCATTTCTCGCTAAAAACGAGCTACCCACTAAGAGGTGGGGTCCCTGGAGAATCTGTCCTCTGAAGGAAGATGTCTCTCTATGTCCTGTAGAGTGTCTAAAGGTCTATCTTCGTAGAACTTCAGACTTCAGGGGAGGTCAGCTCTTTAGAGGAGAAACTTCGGGATCAAATTTATCTTTAAATCAACTAAGGGCGAAGATCACCTACTTAATTCGTAGAGCGGATCCGGACAGTACTCCCGCAGGTCATGATCCGAGAAAGATTGCTTCATCACTGAACTTCTTTCAGTACATGGACTTTGAGCGTCTTCGTTCATACACTGGATGGAAATCATCCAGGGTGTTTTACAAACACTACGCAAAACAAGTGCATGAACTGAAACATTTTGTAGTGGCGGCAGGTAGTGTTTTAAAACCTGCCCCCTAATTTTTTGTGAGACACTTTTTGGTTTGGGTCCTCACTTGTCCTCGGACATGTTCTGGATAGGAATCATCCAGGATGTTCTACAAACACTATGCTTTGCTAGTCCATGATCTGAAGCAATATGTGGTGACGTCAGGTAACTTATTTACTCTGCCGTTTATTCTACAATGAACAGATAATTGACTGGGACTGTCAATTAAGGGGAGAGGAAGTCATCCTTTTTAAGTATGCCTTCTTTTATTTATGTGTTACCATGGTAGCACTAGCTCTGTTCTAAAATCCCAGGTGTGGAATTATACAGATAGCTCTAGTGCCGGTGTACGAAGTACATAGAGCAGTTAATGGTAACCAGTACAGGTTTTATGAAGAGCGGTTTTCTTTTACCTTCTCTTTAATCTAGAATGGCCTTTCTTGTCTTCATTCCTTCAAGAAAGAATACGATTCCTGTACTTGTTTCAGGTATAATCCCATTGTCAAACTACATTCGTTTTGCTAACTATCTCTTGTAGTCATTTATTTAAAATAAATGTCTATTTGAATGTAGTGCTTCCATCTTCGCCAGACAATTGTATCTATACATGCCAGACTTTTTTATTTGCTTAGAATGCATCCTTCACATTTTTGTATGCATCTAAGGTTAGACATAAGAGACACTGATGTCTTTTTGACCAAATATACAACTTGAGACTATTTGTATATTCAGTGGGTACTTAAGTTTGGTCATACTATTTATGTTAACCTTGAAATCCCTTTTCAACTGTCTAGATGACTCTTCCCTGTAGGAGGCAGGAAGCACTAACATTGTTTATGATTAGTGATGATGACATATAACGGTATTGTCACAAGTCTCATATGGTCAGTATGACCATTGAAAAGGTTGATATAAGGTTTAGGCACTGATGGAAAATCCACAGATACATTAATGCTCTGGTATGCTTCCATCAGCACGACATGGCTTGAGCCCAAAAAACGGATTTTGAGCAAAGCGAAAAATCTATTTTTGGGTGAGATAGCCATGTCGTCCTGATGGACCCACCCATCTCTTCTGCAGAAGAGATCTTCAGTTTCCTCCCGTAAGTACTGTATCTGTAACAGCCTATGCTCAATGCTACAAGGAATGGCCACTATCGTAGGGATGGCGCTGTTGTACTATCGATAGTAGTAGGGAACGGGGATGGCCTTTGAAGGGCCCCCCTTTTATTTTTGCCACACCTCCTCGAACGTAAACTCTATCTGGGGTGCAGATTGCTATGAGGTGTGCCATTACGTCCTTATGCGATATCCCTTCTTAGAATTTTAAGGGATATTCGCTCCAAGAGTTAGAATTCTGGGTACCTTCAGTAAATTCTCTGGGATATATCACTGTAGTCACATATAACCTAGGAAGCTACTAATGAAGGAACTTCCATCAGGACGACATGGCTATCTCACCCAAAAATAGATTTTTCGCTTCGCTCAAAATCCGTTATATATATATATATATATATATATACGGACAAATTATCATCATAAGTAGTTCTCACCTCCACAGTGGAATTTGAAGGAACTTACATTTCTCCTGATGGCTGCATTGATAAAGACCATTGCTAGGGATTGTTTTGACTCAGAGGAATAAGTTTAGTCATTGCCATGCCCGAACAGCCTAACACTTGGAAGAGCCATCGTCTGACAGTTCTCTCCAGCATCTATTCAGCCACTACGTATCTCCTCTCCAATGTACATAGTGTTTTCTCTCAAATGTGAATAGTGTTTGTTCAAACATTGGAATTTCTGTGGTTTTAGTTAATAGAAGTGCCGTGTATATGTGAGTACCGGTATATTATGATAATTAATTGGTTTTTGTGACTGGCCCTGTGAGATCAGGTCAAACAGTAAAGAGTATTTAGTTTGCATTACTGTTCAGTAACCTTGTGTGAGCCAAAGGACATAAGAGTAACAGTTAAGTATATGTAAGTGTAAATTTGATTCCTTTTCTATCAATTAATTTCTCGTGAAACAAGTAATTGTATAATTTTTTGGAAGTTTTTCTCTTGGTCTTAGTCCTAAGGTTTAGTTTAGATTTAATATTTCAGGTCATTTAATTTTGGTGTTAAATTTTGAATTGCTAATTTCTTATGGAATATATTCATTTTTGTGAAATGTGTATTATTTCAATCACCAACACTTTTCTCAGTGCTTTGCTCGTATCCTCTGACTAAGAACCGAAGTAAGAGGTTGATTTAAGAATAGTTCCCATTAATTATCACCCAGATTTGTTTTGAGTGTAAAGTAAAGAGACCTTTTAGATATTCATTGTTTATATATATATATATATATATACATAAATATATATATATATATATATATATATACTGTATATATATATATATATATATTCATATATATATATATATATATAAATATATATGTATATATATATATATATATATTCACATATATATATATATATATATATACATATATATATATATATATATATTTAAATAAACCACTAACGACCATTAATATGGAATTTTAACCTTGGTAATATATATCAACTGGAAATTCTTGTATCATAAATGTTTCGGGCATGGCAATGACTAAACTTATTCCTCTGAGTCAAAACAATCCCTAGCAATGGTCTTTATTCAATGTAGCCATCAAGAGAGACGTAAGTTCCTTCTAATTCCACTGTGGAGATGAGAACTACTTATGATGATAATTTGTCCGTAACACACGTGATTTTAATAGATGTAAATATCAATGACGAATGGGATTTGATATCAAATTTAAACCTTGGGAATAAAAGAACCATGTATATTATAGATGTTTCAATTTTTACTCAATCGCTTGCAAATGAATACGTACTAGTTCCAAGATTTGCCTTTTTTATGATCTCCTTGCAGAAGAATGTGATAAATACAGTTTTAGTGTTTTTTTTTTTCGTGTGTGTGTGTGTTTTTTTTTTTTTTTTTTTTTTTTTTTTTTTTTTTTTTTTTACCTAAGAAGATCATTACCCAAACTCTTTGTTGGAATATTCAGGCATTAAATGATTCTTGATAACCAAGATAAATCAAGTTTGTGCTATTACTTATGGAATAGACATCGTTAGATTAGGTAACACGTTAAGTTCCTTTCTATTGGGGAATGCACAATAATACAAAATTCTAACGGCCTTAATTGGTAAAGGAGTCTAGTTTAGAAAAGAAACGGAGAGACAAAGAATAAACTATACTAGAGAAATAGTCTACTGTAAAATAAATTAAGATAAATAAAAATATTAAATGAGAGAATAATATGTAAATTATAATACGAAACGTATGTGAACACTGCCAGTAGAAATACGCTTACGCCAAGTTTGAAGCTCTCAGACTCCTCTGATCCAACCATTTGTTTAGAAGATATTTTCACAATTTGTTCACAACCGGAAAATAACTTTTAGGAGCCCTTTGCATCTTGTACCATACAATAGCAATAGCAAGATTTGAGCGCATGCACAATACTGTGTGGTTCATGGTATAGTCTGGAGAGACTTGATTGCAAAGTATGACAGGAATCAAGTAGAATGGTAGACGGCAGTGCAAAGCTCACTGAATATCAATGCCACAGATCATTATCCAGGCAAGAAGCAAATTACTTAGTGAAATATTTCAAGTAACTTTTCTAGAATTTAAAAAAGAAAATGGCCCAGCACATTTGTTGTTGCAAATATGCAATTAAAAGTTCTGGATACAAAGAGACACGCTTACTGGCATCCAGATCACAAAAGTGGAATATGTAAATTTCTTTTTTATGAGTTATTCCACACCTTGAGTGAATAATAGAGATAACTGTGGAAAATAAAGAGTGGGTCAGAAAACGTTTATGTTTTATGGTGTTCCAGTTTTCACGTATTTTTACTTTCTCGTAAATTTCTATTTTACTCTGCTCTACCAATGCACAAAAGTAAATCGAACGCCATTCTGAGTCAGTCAGGTGATATTTTGAGTAATATCAAGCTCAAGACATGAATGAAGAGAAATATGGGGAGTCACGGTTTCTTTCATGAGAATGGCGACAATACTGAAGTACTACTGGTTATCATGGGAACTCTTTGGGATATGTTTGAAATACTAAGTTAAAGATGAATTTAAAGAACAACAAACTTCTATAACACCCCCCCACCCCCCCCCCCCCCACCCCCCAAACCTTCTAGCTTTACTCTTTTCTTCAAGTTCAGGTTCAGGGTTGAGATTCACCCTTTGCAACGGATCCTCGGGTGCTCATGTGTTTTTTAAGTTTTTATTATTTCCTTCTTTTATTTAATTTTTCCTTTCTCCACATGGGGTAAAATATCTATAATTTCTTCTCTACATTATCTAATGTGAATAAAAGCTGTCTCACTGTTTCATTTATGTCCTCTGCATAATGCTGTTCAGGTAATATTGATTCACGTTCTTTTTCATCCTCCTGGCATAGTAAAAAAAGGGTTTAAAATTTCAATTTATACTTGCTCCTGTGTCTATTTATAATGCTACTTTTTAATGCATTAATTCTTGCTTTGAAAATTACAACTGGTAAAAAACAATTTTCTATGAATGTATTGTCATCAAATGTATATTTTTTCTGCGTATGTATTTTCCAAGAGTTCTTTCTACTCATCAATACTCCTTCGTCAAGTTTTGGCTTTTAATTCTATATTGATTTTATAATTGGTTTCTCTTACATTCAGATCTAACTATTATAAACACGGCGTTGGCGGCTTCCAATATTTCCCTTCCTTTTTGTTCGCACATCCGAGGTCATCTTTTTCAATATCTCTTTTTCTCTCGTTGAGGGTACTATTTGTAGGTTACAGCTTTCCTCTATCGTTCTTGTTTTCATAGACCATGTCTCTTTCGCTTCCTTTGATACAGGAACAACTAACTTTTAATGATGGGTATTTTGTTATTTGTCCAATTCTCTGTTCATTATTGATTAATTGTTTCCATTTTATTAGATTTATTTTATGGATCTATACTGAACGGATGGTGGGTTACTGCAATACTCTTCCAGAATATTTTGACTACAAACACTTTATTCTAAGTTTTCCCTATATCTCTATGTTAAATTTTCTAATTCTAATTTACATTTTCCGATATGATTCCTTCTATGTGATGAGGCTTATCCTTCATGCTATATATCATGATGTTATTCTTCTCTTTTTATATTCCTCATGCAAACCTTTCCGTTTATATTAGGAGGTGAATAATGTTTGATGATCGCTTCTTCTATATTATCAAATGTCATTAAGGCAACATCACCAATGAATAAGAATTCTATCTTTACTATTTCAAATTCAATTCGCTTCCTCTTCTTTTCTCTCTATCGTCGTGTATGTTATTAACTAAAACACGGATGTTGATCCTTTGCATCCTGATCTTCAACTATAGTCAATTCTTTTTAGTGAGGCAGATTTGCACCGACTCGCAGGGGTGCCCTTTTCGCTCGGAAAAGTTTCCTGGTCGCTGATTGGTTGGACAAAATAATTCTAACCAATCAGATAGCAGGAAACTTTTCAGCGCTAGAAGGGCACCGCTGCGAGTCGGTGCAAATGCGCCTCATTAAAAAAATTGAGCATAGTAACTTCCAGTTTTTGCTTTTTATCATCCATCCTAAATCAACATTTGTTTTGTCTTCCTGAATGATGGTTGTATTTATAGTTATAATTTTCTGGAAAATTCTGAATCCTTTCATATTGTTATCTCCCATTTTACTTAGTCAAAAGCTTTCATCAATATAGGAGCTACAATTTTTTTTTCTTATTGTTCTAATAGATTTATTGAGAGTAATTGCTGCTTCAGTGGAGTTAATTTTGTAATTAACTTTTTTTATTGTTTTTGACACAGTACTGTAATATAAATATGTTTTCTTCAATTGTGCGTCCTTCTATGAATTCTGATTAGCATTCATTATCTTTTCCATTGATTCGTATTTACTTTTTAATTTTCTTCTTTACTATCATCATAATTAATCTAAAAAATTTCTTTTATAATACGATTGGTCTTTTTTGTGATATGTTGTTTACCTTTGACCTCTTCCACTTATCGACTTCCTCTTGGGTATTTAATTAGTTTTACTAACCTTTTTGCAGTTTCTGTCCATGTTCGACTGATGATTAGTGATTTGTAGAACTTAGGTTTCATAAGGTCATACTGCTTTCTTGCTTTTCAAATTCTTAGACAGTTCTTAAAACTATTTGTGTTAGTTATTAGCTTCATCGTTAATTTTATTTCTTTATTTTAAAAATACTATCATCACTTAATTTTATTATAATATTCATTTCTGTTATCTTATTTACATATTCCTTTAATTTTTCTTTATATTCTATGAATATCATCTAATATCTAAATAATTAATGTTATGCTTTATTTTATGTATATTTTCCGATAATCTTTTATTCTTCTCTGATTCTTTTTTTTTCTAGGTTGATTATCTGTTCCTGTATTAGTTTTTGTACTGTTTTGTCATTTTCTTTTCTTTATCCTATTTTGTTGTTTCTTTTTTTTTCTCTCCCTATTATTTCATCGTGCATCTCGCTATCTCCTGATTCTTTTCCTCAAGTCTTCTCCTTAAATATAATCTCAGAAATTTCTCCTCAGCTGCCTCTTTCATTATTAAACCCGATTATTCTGTATAAGCGTCGTGGTTATATTTTTTTCTGCTTCTTTAATGTATTTCTTTTAATTCTATTCCTCGGATCCGAAGTATCTTACTTCCTTTCACATGCCTGTGTTAAGATTTTTTGTTTGTTCCACATCATACCCAGGTTGAAAGTAAATCAGATTATCATCAGAGATCTCATGAATTGAATTTTCCGTATCTTTCACAATTTCCCTTTAATTTTACAGATCTCATCATTGACTAGCAGCTTTTTTTGTGCAATCATTTCAATGTATAGGCTCATGTACATATGAGATCCCCATTAACTACAACTAGCTTATTGTTGTTCATCCAATTTATAATCATTTCCCCATTTTTACTTAAGTTTTTGGTGTCGTAAAAGTCCCAGATGGTAGGAGAGGTCCCAAAATATTTCTTTTATTTTTCTTTTGAATTTAGATTTTTCATGTATATTTCACATTGAAGTCCTATTGTCGGGTCTCTATTTCATATCTTCTCTACTTCCGTATATTTCTGTTTTTAAAGGAAATTTATCATTAGCATATCTCTTTATCTTGGCTTATATGTTTCTTTTTTTCTTATGACCCTGGAACGCCGTTTTGGCCGTAGTGAAAATCTACCTTTCTTTATGTACCATTCTTCATCTCCAATTTGCTTCATCGTTTGGAGTATCACATTAGGAATTCTAGCATCGTGCCTTTGCCTTCTTTATGGACAATCCTAGATGCTCTTGGCATTCCCAATTACCACCGACATTTTTCTTGTTGAATCTCGTCTTTATCATTGGTATTACACTAGGTCTTAAATTATGTTAATTTATGTTAAGCTTAATTCATGCTTAAGGGTTGTTTATCCTACAGCTTTTTATCATTTCATTCATTGTTGCCCAAAATTTTCCATAAGGAATCATGCACTACCATCCCAATGCCTTTGGTCTCTGATCTACTCTTGCACCATCCTTCAATGATACTACAATGCTTTAAAATATTAGCTTATCACCCAACTTCCTCAGCTTTTTGTATTCTATATAATTTTATATTCTTATATGTTTATTTGCATTTTCTACAAAACGAATGAGGCTTTCGTTCTTTTGCAGTACATTTTGCTCATCCATTGTGGTTGTAGTACTCACAGTGATCGGATGCAATTCTGGATTGTTTATTTTCTTCTTCCATTCCTCAGGCAGCTCTATCTGTTGGTTCCTTATCTTCTTTCAAACTTGGCATTTTCTCCAGCATTTCTGACCTTTTTTTAATTCCTTTCACTTCTGGTTGGGTAACACAATGTTATTCAATTTCTAATTTTAGTTCTAGTAACGGTGTATGCTTTAAACTATATGGCACAAACTTCTTTTTTCTATAAAATGCACCACTTATATGATTTGGTGCATTTTTGTTGATTATTCCGTTAGCCTCCACAAAGCAGTAAATCATTTGGACTTGGAGCAATATCCTAAAGCATCGATTAAAAAGGTACTATGGAAAAAATGGAAAATACTAGCAACATTCCACCAATGGTATATAGCGAGGTAGTGTCTTACGATGGTGACAATAAATGCTTTAATGATGACGTAAATAGCAGCAGTCACTAGATTTTAGGCGAGATACTAAAAAAAAAAAAAAAAAAATAGATAGTGTACACTACACAAAACAAGAGGATAAAATAATAAAAATTGATGCATTCCGCCTCGAAAAAGCAGAAAATCTTAACAGTAAAAGAAATTTATGAAATTTATAAAACAGCAAGTTTTACTAATTTAGATGAATTTTGTAAGCTTTATAATAGAGAAATAACCACTATTCTAATTAGGTGAACTCGCAATTCGAGAAATATATAAAAATTAAATACTTAGGGAATGTTTTTTTCTCCTCGTTTTCATATTGATTTTCACTGTAATGTGTTATGACAAGATTTTTTCAAGGAAAATTAATAATACACAAATGTAGCGTTTCTAGTCAAGGATTAAAACCGGAATAAACTATTAAAGTAAAAAAGAAAAATATGGTAAATAATTCAGAAAATGGACAAATATTTATCTTAGTATATGAGATAAATATGTAAAGGGTAAAATAGTGAAGACTATGATAAAGGAAGTAAAGCGTATAGATATATACTAAAGCAAACGAAGAAAATTAGGTGCTAGAAAGGTTATGGCAACCCCTGAGGATGATGAAGGGTAATAATATAAAATCAATTGGAAATATTCAGAGGTATGTAAAGTCGTTTTGTTCTAATTCATAATTTTAACTGTCCATGAGATATTACCCTTCAAACCTTGTTGAAAAGAAATATAGCAGAGAAATACTAAATCAAAGTTTCAGTAAAGTGCAAGTTATAAAATGTACACACACATTTGATAAAAATAATACCTCGGGTATTGATGTACTCCCAATAGAGTTTTGTAACGGATACTGGGATGCGATTGGCAACAATTTCACTCAAGTTGGTAATTGTATAATTGAAAATAAAAATCTCAATATATAAAAATCAGCATAAAAGAATTGTCACTCTCCCGAAAGCAGTGATGAAACAAAGATAAAAAAGAAAAAAAATTTGAGGCCTTTACTGGATTTTCAGTAAGTTTTTTTAACAAATACTGCAACTTGTGTCACCTAAATCATTTGGTAGGAAAGGGTATTGAAATATATCTTGTAAAAAATAATCTATTACAACCTATTGATAAGGAATATTAAGCAGGATGTAAATTAAGAAGAAAATGATACAGTTTTCAGAAACTGAGCTCGCATAAGACATTTCATTTTGTTAATCTGGGGGTTTTGATAAAAATTACTAAAGTATGGCTTTGGTGAGGACTTTTTTCGGAATGAAATTTTATAGATTAATCTAAAGAGTAACATGATAATTAGCATTAGCGGATACGGGGTGTGTGTGTGACCATCCCCTTTTTTAAGAAAAAAAAAAAGTTTGACTGTTAAATTTGGGGCTTTCAATAAACTTTGACTATTAAACTTGGCGTTTAAAAAAAAAAAAAAAAAAAAAAAAAAAAAGAAAGGTTGACTATTAAACTTGGGATTTTCAAGAATAAAAGTTTGACTGTTAAACTCGGTATATTGTTGAAAAATATGTATTTTGTCAGATATCTTTATTTTTGGGTTTCATTTTTTTTCAGGTTATTTTGTTTTGATAGTGTTTCCTACGACGGTGTTCTTGCTCAAAAGTCAAAAACTATATATGATTCAACATTTGAAAATAAATCCATGATAGTCACGAGCATTTACTGTCAAACACATTTTGATTACTAAATATGTTGAGTAGGGTCTATGTGAACTCTTATCCCCTTCAACGAATAAGTGGTTTAAGTTTTTTTCTTATTGTATTAACTCATATACAGTCGTTTAAAAAAGAAAAATCCCTTTATGTCCTTATTCTCGACCCATATTTCATTTGAAATCATACACTATTTGTGGCTGAATGCATAAAAGTCGCGTATTTAGTGATATTATCATACATAGACCTTTGTAATAATTCTCTGAATAGTTCATCATGCGTAAGACAAGGGTAAGTGCACCAGCATTTCACATTCACGTGCACACACACATACCCCACACACACACACACTACTTCCCTCTTGGTAAGAGTAAGGGTAGAAGAGACTCTTTAGCTATGGTAAGCTACTCCTCTAGTAGAAGGATACTCCAAAATCAAACCATTGCTCACTAGGCTTGGGTAGTGCCATAACCTCTGTACCATGGTCTTCCAATGTCTTGGATTAGAGTTCGTTTGCTTGATTGCATACTCGGACATGCTATTCCATGTTATTTTTTTTTTCAGTTTTATAGTTTATATATGAAAGATCTAGTTTATTGTTGCTACTGTTCTTAAAATATTTCACCTTAATTATTCATTACTTCCCTCTGTAGTATGTTTATTTCATTTTTTCCTTTCCTCGCAGGGCTATTTTCCTTGTTGAAGCCAAGGGCTTATAGCAACTTGTTGTTCGCACTAGGGTTACAGCTTAGCTTGTAATAATAATAATAATAATAATAATAATAATAATAATAATAATAATACTATAAAGATGATGATGATGATGATAATAATAATAATAATAATAATAATAATAATAATAATAATTTACAGTCATAACCACCATTCTACATTACCATCATCATCATAATCACAAAAATATTCATGCTCTGTCTATATCCATATCAAGAAGAATTTCATATCAATGTATATATATATATATATATATATATATATATATATATATATATATATATATATATGTATATATATCTATATATATATATATATATATATATATATATATATATATATATATATATATATATATATATATGTTTTTTCAAAAAGGCCCATAAAAGAAACACAGGAAATATGAATAAATCACACTATATTTCGGTCAATAAACATCGACCCTCTTCAGGATGTGAAGTAAAAGTAAGGAATACAGTGGAGAGTGACGGTTTATATATGAAAGCAAAAGGGTGTGTTCAATTGTTCTATAGTTGTTATAATTGCTGGAAGGATTAGCCAAATTTAATTACATCCAGGTGCGTGTTCTTATTGTTGAGCCGCTTGGAGGAAGTCTTGACCTCTGATGCATGTCTGGTGGTCGGTCTCCGTGGATTATCTTCTTAATGATAGGGTTGAGAAGAGTATTGTCCACTGTGTCAGCTTTCCATTGGCCCCCAGATAGGTTTATTGTGTTTGATTGATTTATGATGGCTGATTCCAGGATTTTCCTTCTGTACGGACAGGTACTCTTAAAAAGCAAAGACGACTCACTCCAGTTAATCTGGTGCCCTAAATCCCTAAGGTGAATGAAAATCCCCGAGTTTTCATACCCATATCTAACAGATCTTTTGTGATCGGATAATCTTTGAGATAGCGAACGGCCAGTTTGCCCAACGTACACTTTTTCACAGTCCCTACATGGTATTTTGTAAACGCCGGCTTCTATTTCTCTTTTATTTTGATAAACATTAATAAGGGCGCTTCCTATGGTCTTTGGATATGAAAAAACAAAGGGGTTCTCAGTTTTGATATGATTTGTTATATTTTTAATACCTTCTATATATGGGAGTTTTATCTTATTTTTAAAATCTCTTTGGTTAGTAACATCATGATCTTTATAATATATCGTGTTGGCTTTGTTGATAGCCTTTTCTATGACATACGTCGGGTAGAATAGCTGGGCGAGTTGTTTACGGATGGTTTCAAATTCTTTATTTAGGTAGGCTGGGGAACAGATTCTCAAACCACTAAGAAATAGATTGCAAGCTACTCCAATTTTTACAGAAATGTCGTGATAACTAAAGAAATGAATGTAGGAAATAGAGAAAGTTGGTTTTCTATACACAGTGAAATTATACCCCGTCGATTCCCTTATAATTAGTATGTCCAAAAAAGGTAATTTTCCATCTTTTTCCCATTCAGTTTTAAATTTTATGCTAGGGACTAGGGAATTTAGATTATTGAAAAATATATTGAAATCTCCCCAGCTATCATCCCAATATGTGAAAATGTCATCAACATAGCGTTGCCAAACCATGTTCGTAGGTTTAATTGTTGTTAAAATTTCTGTTTCAAAGTATTCCATGTAGAGGTTAGCTAAAATTGGAGATAACGGGCTGCCCATACTACAACCAAATTTCTGTTTGTAAAAATTTCCATTGAAAGAGAAAACGTTATTTGACACGCTTAGTTTAATTAACTTAATTGTTTTTTCAATACCGAGGGGGAAGTGATCTTCGTAAGGGATTAATTTTTCCCTCAAAAAACCTAATACGTCGTTGATCGGGACCTTTGTAAATAGGGATTCTACGTCAAGACTCAAGAGTTTTACATTGTTTACGGGGATATTTAATCTATTGAATTTCTGGATGAAGTCCTCAGCATATATAGAAGGTATTAAAAATATAACAAATCATATCAAAACTGAGAACCCCTTTGTTTTTTCATATCCAAAGACCATAGGAAGCACCCTTATTAATGTTTATCAAAATAAAAGAGAAATAGAAGCCGGCGTTTACAAAATACCATATAGGGACTGTGAAAAAGTGTACGTTGGGCAAACTGGCCGTTCGCTATCTCAAAGATTATTCGAACACAAAAGATCTGTTAGATATGGGTATGAAAACTCGGGGATTTTCATTCACCTTAGGGATTTAGGGCACCAGATTAACTGGAGTGAGTCGTCTTTGCTTTTTAAGAGTACCTGTCCGTACAGAAGGAAAATCCTGGAATCAGCCATCATAAATCAATCAAACACAATAAACCTATCTGGGGGCCAATGGAAAGCTGACACAGTGGACAATACTCTTCTCAACCCTATCATTAAGAAGATAATCCACGGAGACCGACCACCAGACATGCATCAGAGGTCAAGACTTCCTCCAAGCGGCTCAACAATAAGAACACGCACCTGGATGTAATTAAATTTGGCTAATCCTTCCAGCAATTATACCAACTATAGAACAATTGAACACACCCTTTTGCTTTCATATATAAACCGTCACTCTCCACTGTATTCCTTACTTTTACTTCAAATCCTGAAGAGGGTCGATGTTTATTGACCGAAATATAGTGTGATTTATTCATATTTCCTGTGTTTCTTTTATGGGCCTTTTAGAAAAAACATGTTAAACTGTTCGATTACAGTTATAAATAAGACATATATATATATATATATATATATATATATATATATATATATATATATATATATATACATATATATATACATATGCATATATATATATATATATATATATATATATATATATATATATATATATATATTAATATATTCATGTATATATATATATATATATATATATATATATATATATATATATATATATATATATATATATATACATATATATATAAATAAATATATATATATATATATATATATATATATATGTGTGTGTGTGTGTGTGTGTGTGTGAATATGTATATATATATATATATATATATATATATATATATATATATATATATATATATATATATATATATATATATGTATATATATATATATATATATATATATATATATATATATATATATATATATATATATATATACATATATATATATATATATATATATATATTTATATATATATTATATATATATATGTGTGTATATATATATATATAAATATATATATATATATATATATATATATATATATATATATATATATATATATATATATATATATAAATATATATATATATATATACATATATATATATATATATATATATATATATTATATATATATATGTGTGTGTATATATATATATATATATAAATATATATATATATATATATATATATATATATATATATATATATATATATATATATATATATATGTGTGTAATATATAGATATTATTTGTTTAAAGCACATGACCTACAGGTCACTGTGGAAGTAAGAGAAGTGTGAGAAATGCCATAGTCATATCATAAGCAGGATGCAAATGCCAAACCTCAGCAATGTAACATTTTTCATGAAGAGTAAACATAACCAAGCCCGTGAGAAAGAGTTGTCTATGAGAACGGAACAAGTACCTTCCGGTGTTAATGTTGTTTACTATAATCCATTAAGTGCTGAGATAACTAAGTAAACTTTAACGTGAATATGGATATTTGTGGCAGTTCATTTTGAGATGTCATACGAAATGGTCATCCGACCAAACCATCTATACTCCTGTGATGGAGATGTTAATACTGTTTTTAAAGAATAAACTATTTTAAAGTTAACTTACCCAGACTTTACTTGAAGATGTAACATACCAAATCTAATCTACAACACATTGAAGATGACATTTGAAGGGAACCCAAATGCGTGTTAGTAACAGTAGCACGCCAATAAATGGTGGCAGCGGTAAAACTATAAGAACCAGTGAAAGATCTTCAAGAACCAGCGGTAAAACTCTAAGAACCAGAGAAAGATCTTCAAGAACCAGCGAATAAAACTCTAAGAACCAGAGAAAGATCTTCAAGAACTCAACAGTAATGAATCTACAATTTTGACTAAGTATTATAGTCCACCGAAGAAATGAAAACATTTAATACCAACAAATAAATGTTATACAAACTGAGGAACTGGATCTTCAATCAACTTCCTAAGAAAACCAAGGACTGATATTCAACGTTTACTAAACATTGAAGAAACATATCCAGGAAGCACTACATTCAACGGAAATCGGACCGAAAACATTCACCCAAACATCAATAAGAAGAAACAATCCAGTGAGAGAGAGAGGAAATGACGACATCACCCTACACCCATATAAACCGAAGCTAAGTACATTTTCTTTATTCATTTCAGTTTTGAGCAGTGAAGTGTAGTTATCACGAGTCAATCGTCCATTATTGCTGGGGTGAGTTGTTTGATAATCTTTAATTTTCTTTCATTTAAGGAAACTGTATTCAACTTCGAATTCTCGTCTAGAATTTTTTTTTCTCTCTGTGCTAATTCCGTTTTCTTTCAGAAGTTCTCAGGAAATATCTTTGTATTCCGTTTTCTTCCAGAAGTTCTCAGGGAATATCTTTGTATTCCGTTTTCTTTCAGAAGTTCTCAGGAAATATCTTTGTATTAGTATCATTGTTTTGGGGGATTTTGTTATAATCTTTATCATTTAGTGCTTATGCGTTTATGCAGTGGACGTCTGTATTCATATAGATATTTTGATAGGATTGCAAGGAGTCGTAGAGAGAGAAAAAGAAATACAGTAAACATGACGCCCCCTGTGAGCCCCACCCCTGGACTGAGTAACCCAACCCCAGGACATGGTAACCCCCCTCCCATTGTGACACTAGTAAATGCTCGCTCTGCAATCCTTCCTTTTTAAGGTCGGGTTAATGGGTTCTTGCCTCAGAATATGGAGTCATGGATTTCATCCGTCGATGCCCATTTAAATGCTAAACAGATTATAGACCCATTTGTACAATTACAAGAAGCTAAAAGTTTTATAGATTTTTCTAAAGGAGATGCGAGTGCATATTTGAGGGGGTGTTTCATTTCAAGAAGCAGTTACCTGGGATGATTTCAAAGTTATGCTACGTGCGGTCTATGGAGGTGAGGAAGCCTTAGATGTAGTTTTAACATTAAGAAATACTCTTAATCAAGCCACTATGACTCGGCTTAATGTTATTGAGAGAGCAGCTCTCATAGCCGATAGGCTTAACGAATATCAAGATATTTTAGGTAATTCCACTTGGGTTAATAGAGATAACATCTCCGTGAAAGATTTCTTACGATTAATGTATTTAACTTGCATGACACTTATGTTGCCTGAAGCTTTAGTGCGGTGTTTTGATAAAAAGTTAACGCCAGCAAGTACGGAACTGGATGTATATAAACAGATAAAAAAACATATGTCTAAGTGTCCTGATCTTGATCCCGTGTTTACACAAGTTTTTGCAAAAAATGAAACAAAGCCACAACAAGTAAACGTAGTTAATAATAGTGAAGTTGCAGGAATGACGTGTTATAATTGCAAACGTCAAGGTCAATTGATTGCGGACTGCAGAACAAGATTCTGTTCGTTACATAATAGTTCGACTCATTCATATAGTCAGTGCTACTCGCGTAAGACACAACAGAATCCTAGAAATACACAGTCAATTCTACAGTCAGTTCCCTATGGAAATAAAAAGAAAAATCCTCATTTCAATAAGAAGAAACAGCCAAACGTCAATGTAGTTCAAAATCAGAAACAAATAAATAGTTCTTCGAATAACGCTGATCCTGGGTCATCAAACCAGAACTCGCAAGGTCAGACTAATTTTCAGAATGTGCAGAGCAAAACAAATACCACATAATTAACTTCAGTGGGGAAGAGAGTGATGTTGGGTCAAGGTCATTCATGTCAACATCAGTAGTATTGAATAATCAATTTAATGTTTTATCAGATCATTATGAGGCAACAGATTTTCCTATGAAACACTCGGACGAATTAAATAAATCAGTATATGCTCCCGTAGATTTGCAACGAATTCATACAATAATAAGCTAAAATGAGTTATGACCAACATTAGATGCTGTAAATTTAGAACATAGATCATTTACATTATTTTTTTACTCTGGTAGTCCACGTAATATCATGGATTTGAGGACACATCATTTGTTGTTTTCGAACTTCCCATTAGAAAAGTCCGGAGTAAGGCTCTCGGGTATAGAAAATAATGAATTAAATGTAATAGGCGTAACTCATGTTCAGTTCAAGGTCAGTAAGCGCACGTTTGCCGATACATTTGTTGTTGTACAAAACATTGATATGTATCCAGCTGTAATTATCCCTGGATAGGTACGGTGGGTCGTTCGCGACCCCGAGCGTCAAAAAAAAACAGGCTTTTCTCACGTGACTCAGCCCCGTGACTGAATTTGTGGGTGATCGACCTGCAGGAGGTGTCTCCCCTACACGCTCTAGTAGTGTCTAGATGTGCATTGCTGTAGCTGTACTCCTTCCCCAATTTCTGAGACGAGTCGGGGTCGTTCGCGACCGAGTTTACCCTTCTAAGGTAGTTTGCATAATTATCAAAGTTATTACGTATTATGAAATTGTCGTAGAATGGTGCAACTTGTATAGGTTATCAGTTGTGGAAAGTCTTGGTGGATTGTTTGGCTACCATGTGCATGATTTTTTTTTTAGTTAAAATGTCGTTCATCACCACGAGGACCATTTTACCGCGATTGCCCCTTTTTCATTTTTTTTCATTTTTTTGCCAAGTCATTTTTCCGTAAGATATTGCCAAATAGTGTCGAAAAACTTTTGCTTGTTTAGTGTTGGAAAGTGTGTCTAGATGATCTGGCTACCCATGCATGACTTTGTTTTTGTCAGATACGACGTAGTTATTGGTATATTGGGTATTTAACTGCGGTTACCAATTTCTGTTTTTTTTCAATATTTGTAAAAATTACTACGTAGTAAGGAATTGCCGTATATTATTCATTTTTTTTTTTCATGTTTATGTGTTAGAAAGTGTGCCTTGATGGTTGGGCTAACACGTGCATGTCTTTTTTTTATCTGAGATGCCGTATATTAGAATGTCGGGCATTTTACCGCGAGTACCCCTTTTTCATTTTTTTTCATTTTTTTGCCAAGTCATTTTTCCGTAAGATATTGCGAAATAGTGTCGTAAAACTTTTGCTTGTTTAGTGTTGGAAAGTGTGTCTAGATGATCTGGCTACCCATGCATGACTTTTTTTTTGTCAGATACGACGTAGTTATTGGTATATTGGGTATTTAACTGCGGTTGCCAATTTCTGTTTTTTTTCAATATTTGTAAAAATTTACTACGTAGTAAGGAATTGCCGTATATTATTGATTTTGTTTTCATGTTTATGTGTTAGAAAGTGTGCCTTGATGGTTGGGCTAACACGTGCATGTCTTTTTTTTTATCTGAGATGCCGTATATTAGAATGTTGGGCATTTTTCCGCGAGTGCCCCTTTTTATTTGTTTTGCATTTTTTTGCTTAGTCATGTTACCGTAAGGAATTGGCAAGTAGTGTCGCAAAACTTATATTTTTATAGTGTTGGAAAGTGTTTCTAGATGATCTGGCTACCCATGCCTATTTTTTTTTAGCCAGATATGGCGTATATATAAGTATGTGTTCGATTTTCCTGTGATTGCCATTTTTCGTTTTTTCCCATTTCTTTCAAAATTACTACGTACTAAGGAACTATCACAGAGTAATGATTCATTTATATGTTTATTTGTCGGAAAATGTGCCTTAATGGTTTGCCTAGCACGTGGCTGAAATTTTTTTTTTCTGAAATGCCGTATATTAGAATGGCCATTTTTCCACGAGTGCCCCTTTTTAATTGTTTTGCATTTTTTTGCTTAGTCATGTTACCGTAAGGAATTGGCAAGTAGTGTCGCAAAACTTATAATTTTATAGTGTTGGAAAGTGTTTCTAGATGATCTGGCTACCCATGCCTATCTTTTTTTTTTTTAGCCAGATATGGCGTATATATAGGTATGTGTTCGATTTTCCTGTGATTGCCATTTTTTCGTTTTTTCCCATTTCTTTCAAAATTACTACGTACTAAGGAACTATCACAGAGTAATGATTCATTTAGATGTTTATTTGTCGGAAAATGTGCCTTGATGGTTTGCCTAGCACGTGGCTGAATTTTTTTTTTCTGAAATGCCGTATATTAAAATGTTAGCCATTTTTCCGCGAGTGCCCCTTTTTATTTGTTTTGCATTTTTTCGCTTAGTCATGTTACCGTAAGGAATTGGCAAGTAGTGTCGCAAAACTTATATTTTTGTAGTGTTGGAAAGTGTTTCTAGATGATCTGGCTACCCATGCCTATCTTTTTTTTAGCCAGATATGGCGTATATATAGGTATGTGTTCGATTTTCCGGTGATTGCCATTTTTTCGTTTTTTCCAAATTCTTTCAAAATTACTACGTACTAAGGAACTATCACAGAGTAATGATTCCTCTAGATGTTTATTTGTCGGAAAATTTTGTTTACTTTTTTTTTGATTGAATATCATCAAATTTTTTTAGCTAAAATATTATATTGTTTTACATTTTTTTTTTTCGATTTTATTTCCCTTCAAAAAAATTTTTTTGGGTCAGAATTTTAATTTTATAGTCGTAAAATAATCGACAATTATCCAGCATCCCACCATACAATTTTTATGCATATCCAATAATAATTAGATTAGTAAATAACACCTTGAAATTGACATACCCTTCCTACATTTCAAGTGGCAGATTAGGGAGTCTGAGTCAGTGTGGTTGGCGGCCATTTTGTGGACATATCCGAAGCGTAAGCTGCCCTATCTATATATATTCTTGTTCCCTATAGAATTTGTGATATTTTGGTATATTTTTACCTGCATAAATATCATATTATATATTAGATGAGTAGTATTTATCTTTACAGTTGTTTTAAGCATTCATTGAAGTTTATTTTGGCAAAAGAAAAAAGGAGGTTACTGCAAAAACTGATTTTTCAAGAATTTTTTTTGGCGTCGGGGTCGTTCGCGTCCGAGTATACCCTTAAAGGGGTGTCCGAGGAGCGTACCTATCCAGGGTTAAAGGATACCCATCTATGGGCAATCAAAACCTTATCTTAGCCACTGCCAAGCACGGCGTGTATATCAAAGGAAAATTCTATAAGTCTTCTAATACCTTATAATCAGTTTTGGATAAAAAGGAGACGACAAATAAAACAGTGACGTACGTTGAAGAACCAATTACTTGTCTCACTAATAAAGAAATAATATACGCGACCCAACAGAATTCTCGTTCACCCGTAATATCATTGCACGCAATCTATCAAGCCAAACGTACCTTCAAATTTAATAGTGCAAGTAAAGAAAACATTACCGGGATCTGAAACATTAATCCTTTCCGACACTTTGAAAACTAACGGATTATCTGTCACACAAGCTATTTATACAGTAGGCTCACATCAACAATGTAATATTGAAGTCTGTAATCATTTAAATACCACTTTAGTAATTCACAAAAATCAACATATCTTGGATGTAGAAGTTTATAAACATCGTATTCTTACCGTTGCTGAAATCAATCACTCTCAATCAGTTGCGGATGAATCCCTTTTGCAATCTATTAAAAATAAAATCAATAAAGACATTCAAGACGAAGAAATTCAGCAGAAATTTTTTGGACTTTTAACTAAATATCATGATGTTTTTTCCACTACGGATGGATCCTTAGGAAAAACAGATGTGATCGAGCACCAAATAAGGTTGAAGGACAAGCAGAAAATTATCTATGTACCCTCGTACAGACTCCCTATGAAATTCAAGAATGAAATAAATGATGAAGTAGGTAAAAGGCTAAAAGAAGGAGTCATTAGGAAATCGAACAGCCCTTATAATTTTCCATTAATAGTTGTACCGAAAAAAGATCGAACATGGCGTATCTGCGTAGACTTCCGTCGCCTAAATGAGGAGACGATCCCTGATCGATTCCCAGTGCCATGTACTGACGATATTTTATCTTTGTTAGGTCAAAATAAATATTTTACCAGTTTGGACTTACTTAAAGGCTTTCACCAGATATCATTAGAAGAAAATAGTATCCCATACACAGCCTTCAGCACAGCCAGGGAACATTATGAATTTTTACGGATGCCTTTAGGTTTACGTTGTGCTCCCATAACATTTACAAGAATGATTAACATAGTGTTTGGAGACTTGCTAGGGGATATATTGCATGCCTATATGGACGACCTTGTAATCTTTTCCAACACCTTAGAAGAACATCTACGTAAATTAGAACTAGTACTACAGAGACTAAGACAACATAACTTAAGGGTAAAGATTAGTAAGTGTGAATTCTTCAAAACAGAATTAGTCTATTTGGGTTTTACGGTGTCAAGCCAAGGTCTTAAAGTAGTCCATGATAAGGTGTCGGCTATCCGTCACTATCCGATACCTACTAATGTCAAGGGAATACAGCAATCTCTGGGTTGTAGTGGATATTACAGGCGTTTTATACGCAATTATTCAATAATAGCCGCTCCCCTAACTGATCTTACGAAGAAGGGCGTAGATTTCATATGGTCTGAGCAGCATCAACAGGCATTTAATACCTTGAAAGATGAACTGTGTAGTTCTCCTATCTTAAAATTTCCTGACTTCGGTAAGGAATTCTTCATTGCAACAGACGCCTCAGACTTAGGAGTAGGTGTAAGAAATATGAAAAACAGTTTTTCCCGATAGCTTTTTATTCTCGAAAACTGAGAACTTCCGAAAATAAGTATGCAGTAATAGACAAGGAAGGGCTAGCTATTGTTAACTCACTAGTGCATTCTAAGTTCATAAGATACAGTTATCCCGTTAAGATTCTTACTGATCATAAACCACTAACAGACTTCTTTAAAGGCTTCAGCCACAGCCCCAAACGAACTCGGTGGCATTTGATCATTCAAGACTTTGGCGCGAGAATCGGGTATTTACCTGGGAAACCAAATATCATTGCTGATGCATTATCATGCAACCCCGTGTCATCTTGTACGGAGCCTTTAGCTGAATTAATAGATATATCAACATCCATGCCTATTGTTAAAACGATATCTGAACAAGAAGATCTGGGCTGGAGTGCTGAATTATTACAGACTGAGCAAAGAAAAGATCAGAAATTAGAAAAAATTATAAATGCTTTGAAAGGCAATCATAAGGAAAAGGAATATATAAAGTATAAGCAGCAGAATTATATAATCAAAGACAGTATTCTGTGTAGAACCGTGACAAGGAAAACCCGCAATACACCACATGTAACTAACGACCAGGTAGTGGTACCAATCTCACTTATTTCCACTGTCCTAAATTGGTTGCATGCAAATCCATTGCATGGACACCCAGGGTTCTCATTAATGTCACAGAAAGCCAAATCATTGTTTTATTGGCATACGATGCTTACAGATATAAAAAAACACATAGCTAATTGTCGCGCATGTCAGGAAAACCAAGGGCATACGAAAACACCTGTCAGCCTAGGGGCTTATCCCTTGCCCAATCAACCCTTTGAAAGGGTACATTTAGATTTATTAACAGGATGTTACGAGTCAGACAGAGGAAATAAGCACCTCTTAGTAATTGTAGATGCTTTAACTCGATATACAGAACTAATAGCGCTTAAAACTAAAACTGCGATTGAATGCGCTAGGAAGTTTTACGAGTGTTACATTTGTAAACATGGAATTCCACACATGATAATCTCAGACTCGGGTGGAGAATTTAATAATCACTTTCTTACCTCATTGTGTGAATTCCTTTGCATAAAGAAAATAAATACAATGATATATCACCCAGAGTCGAATGGGCTAGTGGAAAGAGCGAATAGGGAGGTTTTAAATATATTAAGAGTAACACTAGGGGGATCAGACCCCAACTGGGTTATTGCAATACCTGCGGTACTGAGTACTCTGAATCATTCATATCATATATCAATTAAAATGTCGCCGCACGAGGCATTGTATGGTACCCCAGTTAGAACGCCTTTCCATGTATTAACGCCTACAACTAATCTATCAAATCCTTTAAAAGAATGTGTAAATGCAAGCAAAAGTTGTTTTGATATCCTTCGAAAGAATTTAGAAGAATCACAAATCATAATGAAAAGGAATCATGATAAAATAGCGAACCCAACTAAAACATATACCGTGGGTGATAATGTATACATACAGGTAAGTGTACGTAAAGGACTCAATTATAAACTAACACCTAAGTTTGAAGGCCCATTTAACATTTTGGAAACATTAACGGCCAATAGGTTTAGAGTTCAAAGCGTATCCCAACCCACTGATGAGAGAATCGTACCATTAGCTCACATAAGAAATTAAAATAAGAGGGAAAGAAGTGAGGGAAAGATTTTTATTTTTTTTATTTTTGTGAACATTATATGTTAAAAGTTTTTCTTCTTAATACAGGAGTAATTACATATATTTTTCTCATTACAGGTTTCCAAGATGAAGTTTTTATTGCTAGGAGTGATATTGTTTGCTCAGACATTTTTCTCGTGTGGGATGAGCTCTAAAACTAAAAGTATAGATTTTAAATATGGCACTATAGTTGAAAGACAAGAAGACGTTTTTATTACATCAAGTAACGTAGTTGTTGAAGTGCGTATGCAAGCAATTTTTCTCCCAGATAATGACGTCACTTGCTTAAAGAGCGCCATTTCAAGGTTTGCTGTTTCATTAAATGAAATGCATAGAAGACACTTTCCTTTTAATACACAGAGTTCGCTTGCATCGACACTAAAAGTTGCAGAGATGCTATCCGACGACTTGTAAAATAAGACTTACGAGGCAGAATCTTTGGCTCGTGACCTTTTGATGTGGACAGTAGGACACGATAATCTTGAGAAACGTAACCCGTTTATTTTTGCTGCACTAAACATCTTTGGTTCTAATGCAAGTTTAGGCTTAGGAATTTCCAATCGTCTTAAGATTAGTAATCAAAATAAGAAAATTGATTTTTTGACTCATGAAAATGAATTGATTATGTCAGAACTAAGGAATCAGTTAGCTTCAATCAATCAAATTATGAGTTTCGTAAACGAACATTCTAGTAATATCACTCAGGTTATGGAAGTACAAGATTTGTTGGCAACGTTAACGTATTATGATTCAAAAATAGATCACATACATAATAGAATTGCACATTTCATTGAGAAATCAAAAGACCATGTGGAAGCTATCACGTTAGCGACTAAAAGTGTACTGTCACCTCATTTGTTGCCAATAAGAGACTTAACATTAATTGTGGAGAACGGACGGGAGAAATTAGGTTATGTTCCTTTGTTAGACGCACGTAGGTTAGAATTTTATTACAGCCTAATTACAGTAAGCGTTGAAAATCACAGGATTATGATTACAATTCCCTTTGATTCTTCCAATGCCTGGCAATCTTACAGGATATCACCATTTCCGACTTTCATGACGAATCACTCAAATCCAGTAATATCCAGTTTGACAGGACACGTATTGATTTCCCCAGACAAGGAAACATATACGGTCATTAAAGACTTAAATCAATTAACTCACTGTTCAGACGCAATGGATAAAAAAATATGTACAGCTGACTCCTTTGAATTCCATAAAAACTCAATGAATTCTTGCGAATTAGATATAGTGCTAGACGGTGCTCTCTCTCATACACATGAAAATTGTCTGGAAAAGCTTTATCCTTTTGACGATAATAAGTTCAATTGCAGACTGAACAATGGCTCGTGGATACGATACGACAAGGCCGGCTTCAATGTATCATGCCCGGACGGATCCACGTCCTATTCCCAAATCTTCGTTGCAGCAGATGGTTGTATCGGTACGTCCCCGAATTATATGGTTCATGGAATCAAGACTATCATCAGAGAATGGGCCTACTTCGCGAACTTCACGTGGTCGACAACAATTCCATCTTTACCTCTCCCATACAATGCACGTGTGGCTAAGCGGTTGATGAAATTGACCGAGATGGACCACCCAACACTGACTTATGCAGAACGTCGATTCTACGTGTTACTAGCAGTAATCAGCGTTACGGTGATGATATTTATCGCCGTTAACATCCTTGTTTGGCGTACGTTAAAAAGAAATAAATTGGAGCTCAAACAGAACGTTTTGCCATATCCAGACAAAATT
>NC_090732.1:62143271-62150771 GCF_036898095.1 Palaemon carinicauda
AATAGCAATCTTATTGTTTATATGTCGATAAAAGGACCCTATGTAACAACCAAGAAGCAAAAAAAGGAGAAATAACAATAAAAAAAATTAAGAATTTTCTTATAGATTCCTATACTATCCAACCACCAATACAAAAAAAAAGAAAAAAAAAAAGATCAAATGAGATCATAATAGCAACCTTATGTGCAAATTTCCTCAGAATGAAAACAAATTATCTGGTATGTACATCGGAGCTTGCAGACAAAAGGTTCACCACTCTAACCACTGTGTATGGGAAAAAACAAACTATAGTTTATTTCATTATTCACCTTTATAACATCACCAGTACAGTATACAGTACTCCAAAGCAAACAAAGTCTTTGAAAAAGTTCACTCTCTTTATAGGAGGGTAAACGAATTTGGGAACCCAGAAGAATCTTTCTTGACCATTTTTACAAATTATGTAAGGGGAGAAATTAGGGAGGGCCTTTCCTTGCATGATGCAAGAGGGATATGATTGCAGGCTCTAACTATTGACATAATTACTGATGACGCAAAATTTTGTTGGATGAATTCTTGCATCACAATATGTAGGAAGACTTATTGATCTTGAAGGTTAAGAATTATACAAATGTGCAGAGAGGTTTAGTCGTCACTGGTTTCTAAAACTGTAAAAACAATGACATCCACGACAACCAAGTTTAATGAAGGGGAGATTGGGTGATCATGCAATTAGAAATCTAAGCTATAATCAATTCTAGAAGGACCATGGTGCCAAGATAACGAGGTGTATAACTTCTTTGCAGAAAGCTCCATTTCTTTACCCCAAGAGAACTAAGGAATACATTTGCCAAACATTGTTAGTATGAAAGTTTCATTGTGCACAAGTATGAAATTAGAGTATGCACTTATAGTGATGCCTAGTAGCTTTTGCAACCATCATCAGGTGTATGGCTGAAGTAACATATGTTTTTGGTGTGAAGCGATATTTTCCCCATTATTGACTACATATGCACAGGATGCATAGGTTAGAAGGGTAAAAAATGTATGTTAAGAGTTACCAAGGACCTTGTGGATACAAGATGGCCTGCTAGAAATTATGTGAACTTGATTTTGAATTGATCGTAATGTGTATCACCGATAACCATAGTGTGTGGATATCATCCAAAGATCCATTAGGGCATTTCCAATTAAATAGATCAAAATTTGTTTTCTCACTGTTAAAAGTAAAATTGTCTCTAGTATCATTTTTTGTTCTGTGGTAGCTATTTATGATCACCTTTGGTTTCTTGTGTGTTTACATGAAGTTTCCATTATAGATGAATTCCTTCTGTGTAATAATGAACAAGTTAGATTAAGTCATACAGGATTGTCTGGCTCAATAACACTGGGATGCAGGTAGTTATAAGTAAATTTACCTTGGATCTAAACAGTCATATCCCGTTGGTCTGAGGTGGGGCCTCTAATGAAATTCTTGAAATATTGCGTGAAATCTTATTGGTACTGAGCAGCAAGAAACCCTTGCTGATATATTCCACAATCCAGTGGTTTTACGTCTTAAATTTATGTGTAATATGACAAATCTTTGTTGTGAGATCTGGGTTCGTAGCCAAACACTATTCAATAGATTTTTCTTAGTTGTGTCTGATGATAGTATTGAAAATCATTCTTATGGGTAAGCAAATTGCAGTATATGAGGGTAGTAACCCACCTTCAATTTGCTGGTGGTTGACTACCTTGATGAATTCGAAGGTAAGACTTCCTTGATGAAAGGTACTCTCATAGAATTGAGTCATAATACTGACACATTTATGATATCTTGAAAAAAATCTTTTGCAACAGAAATTAAGTTTTAGTGCCTTGTTATTCTATTGGAAAGGTTCTGTATGATTGAATAATGATAGTCAACATTGTAGTTGTCCTCTTCTGAAACAAAAATTACGTTGAACAGCTTGACAGCTTACTTCTTAACACCATAAAGATTTTCAAGGCCAGTGCCAGTAACATCCCAGGGCAATAAGTAAGATGAATCACAAAAGTGATTACAATTGGCCAACAAGGGACTTCGTAATTATTCCTTCCAATTTGTCACAAGAAAGATATCTAGAAAAAAAATAAGACTAAATACGATGGCTAGAGATACTATGCAACAAGGCATGCCAAGGAGTTTATTCTACTCGTGCACAAATGTAAGTCAATAGTTACAATTTGTATTTATGTCCCTCCTGCCGAGGGTATAGGAACATACATCATGGTCTACCAGAAACGCTTCATTACCTGGAAACTTTTGATGAAGTTTAAGGAATTCCTTTTCTACATACTCACATATGGAAAGAAATTTTCTACTCATGCCTTTAATTCAAAGGCAGGCAATGTCAAAAGGACTAAGTTTTCCCTGGGGTAGGAACACGATGAAAATGTTGGATTGTTTGTGGATATGTAACATAAGATACTTGATCAACTAAGAGCTAACAAAAGTACTCTGTGTCTTAGATCCTGGGTGACACTGGTTTCCATTTGTGTCTTTAATCTTCCAACGGAAATGTTGTTGTAGGGGATTGATCAATAGTGACTGATATTTCAATATGGCTGCTAATGGTCTTATCCATAACAACGACTGGAATTGTGTCCAGTGGCTTCGCAAAGGGGGGGCTGTGGGAAGGAAATATGTCCCTGGGGGCACCATTTAGGGGCCGCCAAATTGAAGTTGGGAAGACATCTATTTTAGAGGTAATTTGGCGTTGAAAACAGTAACTCACAATCATTTAGTTTTTATGAGTTTTCAGAATTTACTTTAACCTTTATTATATGGAAAGTGTAGGCAATATATTGTGATTTATATAGTCTGCTACTAGATTTTTACTAGCTTAGTATTCTTCACCACTTTTTTTCACATGCTAGTCCAATAAAAATCAACCCTAATCTTGTTTTTAAACAGAATATTGGCTATCATATTACAGTATTACACTGAAAATTAAAAACTTACTTCAGTTCCGTAGTGTCTGAAACCATGTAAAGAGTATTATTTTAAATTATATTATACTTTGTATAATATAATGGAAGGAGATATCATCTAGGTTAATGTGGGTAAGGGTTAGGTTGGATAGGGAATGTTGGGCGTTTGTCAGTGCGTATGGGCCAGGTAGTGAGAAAAGTGAAGAAGAGCGGAATGAGTTCTGGAATGAATTAACTAGGTGTGTAGAAGGACTAGGTAGAAGGAATTATGTAGTTGTCATGGGTGACTTAAATGCTAGAGTGGGCGCGGGAGAGGTAGAAGGTGTCATTGGGAAGTAAGGCGTACCAGGTGAAAATGAGTGGTGAAAGACTGGTAAATATGTGTATTGAAGTGCTAGCTTTTTTAAAAAGAGAGATAAAAATAAGTATACATGGGTAAGAGTGGCAAATGGAAGAGTAGTAGAAAGGGCATTGATGGATTATGTGTTGATAAATAAAAGAATGTTTGGAAGATTGAAAGACGTGCATGTGTTTAGGGGTATGGCTAACGGTATGTCTGATCATTTTTTGGTGGAAGGAAAATTAGTTGTAGCAAAAGAGTGGGGGAATAGAGTAGGTGGATGTAAAAGGGAGCTAGTGAGGGTTGAAGAGCTAATAAAACCGGGGGTAAAAAAGTAATTATCAGGAAAGGTTGAAAATGGCATATGACGAGGTGAGAGTAAGAGAAACTGGTAATTTAGAGGAGGGGTGGAAGTTAGCAAAAGAAAATTTTGTTGGGATTGCAAGTGATGTATGTGGCAAGAAGGTTGTTGGAGGCAGCATGAGGAAGGGCAGTGAATGGTGGAATGAAGGAGTGAAGGTAAAAGTGGAAGAGAAAAAGAGGGCTTTTGAAGAATGGCTGCAGAGTAATAGTATAGAGAAGTATGAAAAATATAGAGAGAAAAATGTGGAAGTAAAGCGCAAGGTACGTGAGGCAAAGAGGGCAGCTGACCTGAGGTGGGGTCAGGGACTGGGTCAGTCATATGAAGAGAATAAGAAGAAGTTTTGGAAAGAAGTGAAGAGAGTAAGGAAGGCCGGCGCAAGAATTGAAGAGACAGTGAAACATGGAAATGGAAGGTTGTTAAAAGGAGAGGAGGCAAGGAAAAGGTGGGCGGAATATTTTGAAAGTTTGCTGAATGTTGAGGATAATAGGGAGGCAAATATAATTGCTGTTCCAGGTGTTGAGGTGCCAGTGATGGGAGATGAGAATGAGAAAGAGATTACAATAGAGGAAGTGAGGAGAGCACTAGATAAAATGAGAGTAGGAAAAGCATCTGGTATGGATGGTGTGAAAGCTGAGATGTTGAAGGAAGGGGGTGTGACTGTACTTGAATGGTTGGTGAGATTGTTTAATATGTGTTTTGTGTTGTCAATGGTACCAGTAGATTGGGTTTGTGCATGTATTGTACCACTATATAAGGGTAAGGGAGATGTGCATTAGTGTTGTAATTCAAGAGGTATTAGTCTATTGAGTGTAGTTGGAAAAGTGTATGGTAGAGTAATGATTAATAAGATTAAGGATAAAACAGAGAATGCAATCTTGGAAGTACAGGGTGGTTTTAGAAGAGGTAGGGGTTGTATGAATCAGATTTTTACAGTTAGGCAGATATGCGAGAAATATTTAGCAAAAGGTAAGGAGGTGTATGTTGTGTTTATGGATCTGGAGAAAGCATATGATAGAGTTGATAGGGAAGCAATGTGGAATGTGATGAGGTTATATGGAGTTGGAGGAAGGTTGTTGCAAGCAGTGAAAAGTTTCTACAAAGGTAGTAAAGCATGTGTTAGAATAGGAAATGAAGTGAGCGATTGGTTTCCGGTGAGAGTGGGGCTGAGACAGGGATGTGTGATGTCGCCGTGGTTGTTTAACTTATATGTTGATGGAGTGGTGAGAGAGGTGAATGCTCGAGTGCTTGGACGAGGTTTAAAACTGGTAGGCGAGAATGATCATGAATGGGAGGTAAATCAGTTGTTGTTTGCGGATGATACTGTACTGGTAGCAGACACAGAAGAGAAGCTTGACCGACTAGTGACAGAATTTGGAAGGGTGTGTGAGAGAAGGAAGTTGAGAGTTAATGTGGGTAAGAGTAAGGTTATGAGATGTACGAGAAGGGAAGGTGGTGCAAGGTTGAATGTCATGTTGAATGGAGAGTTACTTGAGGAGGTGGATGAGTTTAAGTACTTGGGGTCTGTTGTTGCAGCAAATGGTGGAGTGGAAGCAGATGTACGTCAGAGAGTGAATGAAGGTTGCAAAGTGTTGGGGGCAGTTAAAGGAGTGGTAAAAAATAGAGGGTTGGGCATGAATGTAAAGAGAGTTCTATATGAGAAAGTGATTGTACCAACTGTGATGTATGGATCGGAGTTGTGGGGAATGAAAGTGATGGAGAGACAGAAATTGAATGTGTTTGAGATGAAGTGTCTAAGGAGTATGGCTGGTGTATCTCGAGTAGATAGGGTTAGGAACGAAGTGGTGAGGGTGAGAACGGGTGTAAGAAATGAGTTAGCGGCTAGAGTGGATATGAATGTGTTGAGGTGGTTTGGCCATGTTGAGAGAATGGAAAATGGCTGTCTGCTAAAGAAGGTGATGAATGCAAGAGTTGATGGGAGAAGTAAAAGAGGAAGGTCAAGGTTTGGGTGGATGGATGGTGTGAAGAAAGCTCTGGGTGATAAGAGGATAGATGTGAGAGAGGCAAGAGAGCGTGCTAGAAATTGGAATGAATGGCGAGCGATTGTGATGCAGTTCCGGTAGGCCCTGCTGCTTCCTCCAGTGCCTTAGATGACCGCGGAGGTAGCAGCAGTAGGGGATTCAGCATTATGAAGCTTCATCTGTGGTGGATAATGTGGGAGGTTGGGCTGTGGCACCCTAGCAGTACCAGCTGAACTCGGCTGAGTCCCTGGTTAGGCTGGAGGAACGTAGAGAGTAGAGGTCCCCTTTTTGTTTTGTCTTCATTGTTGATGTCGGCTACCCCCCAAAATTAGGGGAAGTGCCTTTGGTATATGTATGTATGTATACTTTGTATACTTATTGAAAACAATAGTTACCTTTTTAAATAAATTTCCAAATAAAACTTACTAAACAATCAAAGTATTTTTAAAGAGTACTGATCTTAAGATCTATGCTTGATGGTAGGATGAGTTACACACAATTTCCGTAGATGCAAAATTTAAAAAAAAACTTTTATAAATATTGTATAAGTTGGATATCTGTCCAAACACAATTAGGACAGAGAGGTCACAGAGAGAATAATTATAATCTATTATGAAACAGATGAAAATGACATTGGAAACTTCAGACGACTTTTAAAACTAGTTGCAGACTTTGATCCTGTCTTGAAAACTCATCTGGACTGTGCCAAAATCCAATGTCCTCTTCATATTTTTCTGCTGAAGCTCAAAAATGAATTCATGCAAATTATCACATCTAGGGTTAGAAGCGCTTTACTGAATGACAATCGGAGGAGCTAAGCATTACGGTATAATGCATGGAAGTGTGTTTTCCTCTCGAGCTTAAAGTCAGCTTGTAACTGCAGCGTTCATTGAAATGTGTTTACTTGTGTTACGTTAAAGACTTCTATATAACGTCCAACAAGTAATTATAAACTAGAACTTTTAAAGCAAATGCTGGCCAGAAGAGTTAACGATTTTATGGGTTAACTAATGTAAACATTACTTACCTTAGAAGAGATTGCTTACCTGGCAAGTAAACAGCTTGTGAACTTGTAGCAAACAAGATTCTGCTCGTAAAATTTCGCTTCATCTTGTTTTCGAAGACTCCTCAATCATTTATAGCAAGTAGAATACTATATCGTCTCATTATTCTCTACACTTCACGTTTTTTCTTGTCTCTTCATGTGTTGTTTTCTATAGAATTATTGACTATCCAAGTTTTTTTTTTCTTACTGATAATGGGCTCTTTTAATTCTGAAAAATATCTGCGACAAGAATATTTACTTCCTTTTACATATGTAGTATTTTGGTTCTTAATACAGTACATGCAGTATCCAGTACTAAATAGAAAGTCTCACTTTAGCCTGAATGGGAGAGAACGGCTCAAAATAGTTGAGTTAAATTCAGTCTTTTGTTGTTGCGAAGTCAATCTAATTTTTCTTCAAGCAAGTAAACACCTCATGAGCCACGCCCTAGAGTTGCACTTACACACACTCACACACATAGACACAAAAGAAAGAGAGTTCTGTCATAGGTGTAGAGTCAACTACAGCTTGGAAGAAAACTATCTACAGAGGGCATCCTTAAAATCTTATTACTTTTGACAAAAAACATCATTTAATGGCAAATAGATCTGCCAAACAGCTAGAATATACTTCTATACCGACGGAGTGAGTGTTTTGTTGAATTTGTAGGACAGAAGTGTAGGACAGAAGCTGAATGGTGCAAGAGTTTAAAGGGCCGAGAATTCTTAGTGAAGGGACTTTTGAAGGTATATAAGGGATTCAAAGTCTGAAGAAAGGAAAGACACTGGGAGTTATATAGGATTATATTTATGACCAAGTTTTGTAAACTATTATTGTA
>NC_090732.1:62158271-62173271 GCF_036898095.1 Palaemon carinicauda
CGTACATACATTTTTATTCTAATCATCACCCATCAACCAAAATGATGGTTTTTTCATCCATGTTTTTACGGGCACTGCGGGTAAGTTGCCCTGATCTCCTTGAAGCTGAGCTTGGGAAAATTCATGAAATAGCATCTATTTTAAAGTACCCATCACATTTCATAAACAAAGCCTGTCAAAAGGCAAAGAAAACTTTTTATGGCTTTGTTAACAACGATGATTTTAATGTGAATAACCTCCTTGTTTTACCTTTTTTCAAACAGTTTGTACCTCTACCTGGAATTTTAAAACCTTTTGGAATTAATGTAATTTTTAGAAACAACACACTCAAGAATATATTGATAAAAAATTCCCCAAAACAGATTAACGGATGTATATACGAAATTCCATGCAATCAGTGTAATAAACGATATATCGGTCAAAGTGGCAAAGCACTAGAAACTCGAATAAAACAGCATAAATATAATGTAAGAACGGGAAACATTGCCGGCAGTCTTTTTCAGCATATGAATGAGTGCAACCACGCTATTAATTGGAAAGCTGCTAAAGAACTTATATTTTGCAAAGATTTTGTTAAAAGAAATATCATTGAAAGAAATTGGAACCTGACGCTAACCTAGCTGTCCGAGGATTTACCTGGCGAGACATCAGTCTCTTACCAGCGAGTAAATCCTCGGACAGCTAGGTTAGCATCAGGTTCCAATTTCTTTTATGGTCTCTCGTGGCATGGTTGGTTTCGACCTGGCCTTTCATTAGAAGGGGCTAGCATTCGATCCCAAGTATGAGGTAGAAATTTATTTCTATTTGAACACGATGTTGTGTTGATATTTATCCATATTGACTCATTAGGGGTAATTTGAATGAATTACTACCAATTGTGTCACGTGGTGGGCCGGGAAATTGGGTAAAACTCGCTGGTAAGAGACTGATGTCTCGCCAGGTAAATCCTCGGACAGCTAGGTTAGCGTCAGGTTCCAATTTCTTTTATGGTCTCTCGTGGCATGGTTGGTTTCGACCTGGCCTTTCATTAGAAGGGGCTAGCGTTCGATCCCAAGTATGAGGTAGAAATTTATATATTTATATATATGTATATACATATATATATATATATATATATATGTTACGCTCAATGTTAATAGTTTCCTAATGTGTACATTAGGCATATTTTTGCCCAATGTGAACACTGGGAAAAATGGTTTGCCCAGTGTAAATATTAGGCAGAAAAACTTGTAAAATTGCCTATTGCCAACATTATGCAATCCCATTTTGCGGAATGTGAATATGTCACACAATTTTGTCTAATGTGAATATGAATAGGCGGAAGGAGGACAAAGAGACACTGATACAAACTGATAGAAACATGAACTTTATTCCAGACAAACTTTTATAATAGCTACACAAAATGAAGTAAACACAAATAAACAAAAACAAAACTTTTATTCACAATGACACTGACAACACTTAATTTTTGCACGCTCTGCCTGGGTTACAGCGAGAGTTGCATTTCATTTCTTTCTTGCGGCAGCTGCATCGTCCTGACGAACACTGCGTCCTACATTGACACTTTACAAACGCTTGTCCTCCAGTAGCCTTTGCTGTTGGTGTTCTCAAAGTGAGACGAATATCAGGAACATCATCTGCTTTAATCAAAACCTGATCTATAGGACTTAGATCAGGTGTGGTGTATTTGGATCCAAGAACTCCCTCACGGCAACCTACAGTATACAGCCCCTCATCTCCTTACTTGACGACCACAAGAAGATTCTTCGGATCAGTCGGGCCGCAACCAACATCTGGAACTCTCAATGTAGCGCACTGCCCAACTTCTAATCGTCAAACTAATTGATTGCCCCGATGTGTCATCCAAACTGCTGCTTTGGATTGTCCTGTATCAGCTGCATCTCGGATTTCTTGGAAACACCCACTTTGTGTCTCTGCTGTCGCTCCTGTCACTGCATCTTCATCACTCTCCACCTCTGCTGTTGCAACTGTCAATGCATCTTCGTCACCCTCCACTTCTGCTGTTGCTCCTGTCACGCATTCAAAGTCCCACGCACTCCCCACACACGCTTCCCCCCACACACGCTTCCCCCCACACACGCTTCCCCCCACACACAGGACAGCGTAACACTCTATTCAATTCAGGCAAAATATGGTTGCCTAATCTGAAAGTCTTGCTTAATGTTCAGATTAGGCACGCATTTTGCACTATATAAATATTAGGCAAACTGTTTGCTTAAAGTACATATTAGGCAATATCCGCTGCCTAATGTACACATTAGGCGATTATTAACATTAAGCGTAACATATATATATATATATATATATATGTATATATATATATATATATATGTATATATATATATATATATATTTGTATGTATATATATATACACATATATATTTATATATATATATATATATACACGTAATATGTATATATATATATATATATATGTATGTATATATATATATATATGTATATATATATATATATATATTACGTGTATATATATATATATATATACATACATGCACATATATATATATATATATAATGGAACGTGCAGTTTCCCACGATGACAGTAAGCGTATATATATATATATATATATAATGGGACGGGCAGTTTCCCACGATGACAGTAAGCATGAAGAAGAAAGGAATGAAAGAGTTAGTCAAGCGCTTCCGTATTTCATCTGTACCAACCGTGTGTCACACGATCGTACATAAATTATTTTGTATATACTATGCTTGTATCTGCGCTCTTCCCTCGCACTAAAAAGAACCAGAACAAACATGTCTATGTGTCGCCTATGTAACATTATCATTTCTCGAACATGTATTTTCCTGTTGCCTTGAGGTTTTGTATATAAAGGAGAGTGTTCTTTAATAATACAACTCAGTTGATTGCTTCCTGCCTTTGAGTCACAACCCTTCTCTTCTCATCACATTGGTGACCCCGGAGTAACCTTGGATTCCTGCTCCCATGCAACGGCAGGTGTTTGATTTCATTCACGGCGTTTCACATCCCTCGTGCCGTTCTACTGCACAGCTGCTGAAGGCAAAGTTCATTTGGCACGGCATTTCTAAGGATGCTAAGGATTGGGTCCGCGCCTGTACTTCTTGCCAAACTTCCAAAGTACATCGTCACACGGACTCAGGAGTGGGCCCCTTTCCTCAACCTCAGCGTCGTTTCGCACACATTCACGTCGACGTTGTAGGCCCCCTACCCACATCACAAGGACATCGTTACCTGTTTACCGCCATCGACCGCTCCACTCGTTGGCCTGAAGCCATTTCCATGGAAACTGCAACATCCGCCTCATGTACATCTGCTTTACTCTCTGGATGGATTTCAAGATTTGGTATCCCTGAGCATATTACTTCTGACAGGGGAACCACTTTCACATCTCAATTATGGACATCATTAGCGAATCTCCTGGGCATCACCCTACATCAGACAACGGCCTACAACCCCGCTGCCAATGGAATGGTTGAACGTTTTCATCGCACCCTCAAAGCAGCTTTGATGTCCCACTGCAAGGATTCCAACTGGTTTACTCAGCTTCCCTGGGTCCTCCTGGGACTAAGGACCACTCCTAAAGACGCCCTCGACGTCTCGGCAGCTGAAATTGTGTATGGCGACCCATTGGTCGTCCCTGCCGAGTTTTTTCCTTCTACCACCTCCTCCGACGAGCTCCAGCGCATACGTCACATCGTGGGAAAATTTACTCCATGCCACCAGACTTACAAGCCCCCAGCGAAGCATCACATACCAACAGATTTGCATTCTGCAACGCATGTCTTCCTGCGCAACGACACTATCAAGCCACCGCTAACGCCCCCTTACACGGGTCCTTTCCTTGTGATCCGACGCAGTCCGAAAGCATTCCTACTAAACCTTCGTGGCAAAGAAGACTGGGTCTCCATTGATCGTCTAAAACCTGCTTATCTACTACCAGATGACCCGCCTACAGTTCGCCTCTCTAGATCAGGGCGCCCTATTTAACATGTACAGTATGTCACTTTTAGGGGGGGAGCCATGTACCAACCGTGTGTCACACGATCGTACATAAATTATTTTGTATATATTATCCTTGTATTTGCGCTCTTCCCTCGCACTAAAAAGAACCAGAACAAACATGTCTATGTGTCGCCTATGTAACATTGTCATTTCTCGAACATGTATTTTCCTGTTGCCTTGAGGTTTTGTATATAAAGGAGAGTGTTCTTTAATAATACAACTCAGTTGATTGCTTCCTGCCTTTGAGTCACAACCCCTCTCTCGGCTCTTCACACATCACAGCTCCTCAAGGTCTAGTAAATTATAAATACATTCGGAATGCAAAGAAACCTTTATTTACAAAGAGTATACAATTGAGCAATCTTCCTAAAAGCTTATGGTTTAGAAATTTTGCATACTAATATTTCATCCAATTTTGAAGTAAAAGGGCTGGCTAGGCAGTTCTTAAAATTTTCTTTAATTATACATGTTAAAAGGTAGAAGCTAACCCAAACAGACGTTGAATTTTGTACCTCAGCTTTTTAGCCATTATATGGCTGTGGTTGAAGAATACTGCGAGTTATTTTGTAACGAGGTGGTGTATAGATATGCACTGAACCTACAAATATGATTATTTTTAGGTCTGTTAGCTAGAAAGTTCCATTTTTACATGTAAAGCCATACTGGCCAGATCTAGGAGAGCGTCGGTCCGGAAGCCGTGTATAGCTTGAGGTAATATTATCCAAAATGTATTAGAAGTTAGTTCACTTTCCGCCAAAATCTCGTCCAAGTTCCACAAGAATGACATGGTGCCCACAAATGATGGGTCCGTTACATGGAACAGAGTTATTCAGCAACAAGATGGCATTATGAGACAGGATGAATAGGGAAGCTAAAGTTTTTTTTCCTACCACATTTTTATTCAATAATGATGTGTGATCAAAAGAGGAGATTATAACAGTATCACAAGTAAGAGAGATTGTTCTAATTATTATAACGAATATAGTTTATAAGCTCATCAAAAGTTAAACAATAATTTGCAACTTCAAGATATGTGGCTCTTAACAAATCATTTGATAGAGTATACATACGAGTACATCAGGCATAATTATGGCTAGGATTTATCGGATATACAGTATGTACGAGATCTGAGGAATAATATGAGGCAATTGGAAATATATATATATATATATATATATATATATATATATATTCTGTCTTAGATTGGTAGAATTAAGCAAAAGTTGAGCTTTGACTTTCTTCCAAGTCTCAATAAAAGATAAAATTAAACAGGAGAGATTTGGCTTATTGAATTTGCTGAAAACAGAATCAAAGAGGAATTATTTGATCCATTTTGCTAACAGAATATATCTGATTTAAGACTGCGTTAAACCTTCAAGATAATGGCTAGAATTGAGGAAAAAATAAATGCCGAAACAATATCTGCATGTTTACTAGAAAAAAAAAAAAAAACTAGGAACAAGTATCATCAAACTGTGGAAAAGGGTATTAGGATAGAGTGCCTAAGGACAGAGTGTCGAAGGAAACCTTGGAAGATTGAATATCCTCAGAAGCTGTGTTCCTGTTCATCCATTTTTATATCTAAAACTCGGACCTGGAAAGTCCTTCGAAATTCGAAGCTGAGTTTTGTCATCATCGGGGATTTCTCAGCATACAATGTTTTTGTGCATTGTTATTTGATTGGTGAAATGTGAATATTTTCTGAATCTTGTAAAATATTGTAAATATCTATATTTACTATCAAATTATCAATGTTTTCTAGCTATTATTTTCTTTTGCTGTACGGTTTTGCTGTTTCCTTTACTAAATATTTTATCAAGGCAACAGGACATTAAAGCAGATTTTAAATAATCTACGTTGCGTCATAGCTAACCGTAATACTTGAATTGAAGAAGTTTCCTCCAGATCTTCCACATGATTTAAAATCTGATGTAGTTGGCTTTGCTGATGCTAGCACTACTATTGCAAATAAGTTAAAATGTATTGAGGAAACTTTACGAACAATTAATGAATATGATGAAGCAAGTGAAGCGGGATATACGTTCTGAGAACTGGATCATGTAAAGGTAAACTTGACTTCCCAGAACTCGGATAGAAAGATAAATATGTAGTTTCAAAATCCTAGGCATAACGCTGATTATGAACTATCTGTAAAGGTGGATTGGAAAAATTAACCATGATAATATGAAAATACTAGGGGCACTTTATAAACGAAGACTAACTTTATTTCAGAAGAGTGTACTACTATCTAAGACATGGTGTGTTTCCCAAGTGTATCCAGTTGGTAAATGTATAAATGAGAATTATCAATCCATCGGAAATGAAAAAAAATGTTTATGGCCATTCTGTGCCAGTCCACGCCCGCAAACATCCTTAGTTCGTAGATCCTTCGTCTTCTCTTCCTTCCTCTGCTTCTTTTACAATCTCTAGGGACCGATTATGTTATTCTTAAAGAAGCCAGTTAGGATGTAGTATTGTAAATCTAACTGTGAAAGCAATTGCATCCTTTTAACCTCTTCTAAGACGATAGTGGCATAGCGAAGTGGGCGGGGGAGGAGGGGGACCTATTTGAAACTACCTACCGAGTCTCCAAGTAGGGTCAGAAAAATAAAAGTATGTAAGTGAGCATTTAAAATTACTATTTCATTTTTAAAATTTCAACAAAACCAGCCTCAATAACATATCTGAAAGTATAAAAATGTACCTAAAGTTATTAATTTCTTTTTTTATTAGTAGCCCCTCTCCTCCTGCTAATTAGGCTTCGCTCCTCGCCTCTCACCAGGGTAAAGTGAACAGGGGAGCCTCTTCACTATCTCTGGCACCTGGGCCCCAGAAACTCTAGGAACATCCCCTGACCAAAGTTATTATTACTAGATCAATAGGATTGAAATAACTGCATGATTTTAACAGATTAAAGGAGTCCATCAGTTTTAGCCCTCCATATTATGGCAAATTGATATTGATATTTAATTCAGTAATAAAGATGAATCAATTTGAGAGATAAATCAATTTCTCGAATGTTAAGGAAAACTATCGTTGTTTAACCAAAATATTAATCAAAGAAATGTTGTTTATAAGTGTTAGTTATAACGGGTAGGTTATTTATGATGAATATAAACGACAGTTATTTGTGTAGTAATTGTGGAGAGGCTGAAACTATTATGCACTCAATTTATCTTTGTAAATTAAGGAGAACAATCGGTAACACGTTCGTAAAATAAATACAAAAAATTTGCTTAAGGTCTTATAAACCCGAATTTTCAAGCCTATTAAAAAAAAGGATTACAGAGTCTATTCGGTCCTGTTAGTACTTTCTAACTGACTTGTGTGTGTACATGGAGATGATGATTTACTAACCTCATTGTGATTACTGACATAAAAAGTATATGTACTGCATATAATATAAAAGTATATTTGTATAAAAGAAAACTATGTAAATTTCCTTAATGAAATGTAAAAATGAAGTATGTACCATTCAATGACTTGATAAAGGATTGTGATAAATCCAGTGATAGTGATACCTCGCTACCAAGTGCATTGGACTCTAATTAGTATGCTGCTAACAATAACGATGTAACTAAAGCCGGTCATTGCAGAATCTTTTTTCAGAAACTGCTCAGCGAAATGGAAGGGAAATGATCCACAGACAAAATGATCATTATATGGATGTGAAAATGGTGTGAACGAGTCTGCTATAAATGAGATATAATTGCATATAAATATGAGTTGCAAGTTTTATTTAGATTATTATTTTGATGTTGCAATAAAAGCATGAATGCTTTAAGGCAGGGACGTGCTTTTTGTTACATAAAAAATCAATAAATACTGATATATTATCAACCGAGTAATATGGCGAGAACATGTACTGTTTATTATTATTATTATTATTATTATTATTATTATTATTATTATTATTATTATTATTATTATTATTATTATTATTATTATTATGTAATTGCCGAGGCATCATCCAATTACTCTCATGTGTTTTATTATGTGGTTCCTCAGTAAGCTGACCCCCTGGGTTTGTAGGCAATGCAATTTTATGGCACCGTGCTACCCGTAGCAAGAGAATCTCTTAGCAAGGCAAATTGTGGTCAAATCTTTGTAGTTGCCGCGGCATCATCGGACAGGTATCGATATACCACGTTGGTTTTCTGAAGGCTGTCCTGCACATTGTTTGGGGGGGGGGGGGGAAAGGGTGCGTTATTTCTCGAGATCAAATTTTCAGTTTTTGCTGAAATATCATTCTGAGTAAAAAATTCGTTTATGAGCTATTTGCGTTAATCAGTGTGTACCACCTGTGTGTCACACGATCGTACATAGTAACGACATTTCTCTTTTGTATACATTATCCTTTGTATCTTCGCTCTCCCCTTGCACTGACAGCAACTTGCATCAACCTGTCTGCATATTTCTTATTGTTAACTGTTAATAGAACCGGTTGCCACTAGGACAAGAAATAGCATGTTGTATTTTGTGACCTTCTTTCCAGGACCTAGTATGTATATATACTCGATGTGTCTATAATAAAGTACTCAGTCGCTTTCATCTCACTTTTGAGTCACAACATACACTTGGCCCGTCACATTGGTGACCCCAAGAGTCGACTCGCTCCTCCCGCCTCCCCCCTCCCACTCATTGTTACTATGGCGGACTCCACGGAAGTTGAGACCGCCCCATTGACACTTTCCGTTGTTCGGCAGCGGAGAGGTGTTTGCTTGGTTTCAGTGCGCAGAAGTCCAGTTCCGCATCAAGGGCGTAACTCGCTCAACCACCACAGCAGATTATGTTCTCGCAGCGATACCCGAGGACACCTTCCGAGAAATCTCCAACTGGCTTTGTGAACATGGAGACATCCCAATAGCATATGAAGCCCTCAAAACATACCTTCTGCAGCAGTACTCACTGTTGCCAGCCGCCCGTATAGCAAAGTTTTTTCAGCTCTCTCATCAACAGTTGGGGAACCAAAGGGCTTCGATCGCCCTCAAGAAAATGACCAGTATCGCTCGCCTGCAACCTACCGCATACAGCTCTCTTTGCGAGGTGAACCTACTTTGTGACCTTTGGGTACGCCGTTTACCCGATTCTGTGCATGCTGCCATACCCGGTGTCGATAGTTTACCCATAAAGGACTTGATGACCAAAGCAGACACCCTTAAGGACAGCCACTTCACGATCTTAGAGACCTCCATCAACGCTTCCACTCTTGACAAAGAAGACACCTATTCAACGTCAACCGAAGCTGACGTGATTGCCGTAGGACACACATGCCTACCCCATGACGTGCCGGAGCAGCAACAAAGCCACCCATCACCCACCAATAGTTCGCACCCCAACCAACGACTTCTACAGCCACTGACTGTTACCCATCGGCCGCAGTTTTGCTACTACCACACCAGATTCGGGGCTGCTGCGAAGAAATGTGCTAAGGATTGTCAGTGGCCAAAAAACGTGTAATTAGGTTATCGCTTGTGGCGGTGGCCTCCCGTTTGTCTAATCTTTTCTTTTTACATGATGCAGGAACGGGCGTGAGATTTTTGGTAGACACGGGTGCTTGTCGTTCTCATTTGCCAAGGGAACTCTTCAGGACACGACATAGTCTGTCTAAGTCTGCAGACGTCCTCCTGGTAGCTCCCAACGGATATGCGATACCCACCTACGGTTACGACAAGCTTTCATTATCCTTTGGAAATGGCAAATTTTATTGGAAGTTTCTCGTTGCTGATGTCACACTGCCAATCCTCGGAGCGGATTTCCTCTCTCATTTCCACCTTCTGGTCGATGTCGCCCACCGATGATTGGTCAACATAGACTCGTACTTGTCAACACCTCTTCAACCCCCCCCCCCACCCCCCAACCTCGCTCTCCACATGAGCACACCCATGGATGCCTACGTTCAACTCCTCACATCATACCCAGAAGTTTTCCATCCAGAACTTCACCAAACACCCGCGGTTCCTGCCAAACATGATATTTAATACCTTATCAAGACGACAGGACCCCTAGTCTTCGCCAAATTCAAATGTCTGGTACCGGATCGATTGGCAGCCTCCAAACAGACGTTCACCGAAATGGAAGAAATGGGCCTTTTGCCAAAAGACCTCCAGCCCATGGTCGTCTCCCTTATACATCGTCCTGAAGGAAGACGGCTCCCTCCGTCCCTGTGGAGTTTACAGAGGCCTGAACATGCAAACAGAACTGGATCACTACCCACTCCCAAATACCGCCGACGTGACCTCCTACCTGCACAAAGCGAAGGTTTTCTCCACTCTCGACCTCCTGAAGGGGTATTATCAGGTGCTTCTGAAAAAGACATCCCCAACAACTCCATCACCACTCCCTTCGGTACATACACCTTCAATTACTCCTGTTTTGGCCTTCGTAATGCTGGGGCCACTTTTCAACATCTCATGGATGGCATCTTAGGGGACCTCCCCTTCTGTATATGTTAAGTAGACGACATACTTGTGTTCTCTTCCTCGAAAGAGGAACACTTCCGTCCCCTGGGCATCGTGGTCGACCGCCTGCAACAAAGCGGCTTTGTAGTCCGGTATGACAAGTGTACCTTTGGCGCCAACGATGTGTCATTCTTAGGGCACCGCATCGCTCCTGAAGGAATCCATCCCCTCCCTAAGAAGGTAGCAGCCGTTCAGAGCTTCCCCACGCCCTCGGCTGTCAAAGCACTGCAGGAATTCTTGGGCATTATCAACTATTATCACCGTTTTCTGCCAGCCATAGCTGCCACTTTTGCTCCTCTCTATGCCTCCCTCAAGGGCAAGCCAATAGACCTGAAGTGGGGCCCCCTTCTAGAAGCGGCCTTCTGCAACACAAAAAAATGCCCTATCAACCGCTGCTGCTCTCACTTTTCCCATCCCACATGCCCCTCTCGATCTCTCCACCAATGCCAGCGACGTCGCTGTTGGTGCAGTACTCGAGCAGGTGGTCAACGGCTTGCCCCCCCCCCCCCCCCCCATTGGCCTTCTTCAGCAGAAAACTGTCCAAGGAAGAATCGGGTAATTCTACCTTCAATTGCGGATTGCTGGTGGTGCACTTGGCTGTCCGTCACTTTCGCCATTTATTAAAACGTATGCCCTTCATCATTCGCACAGACCACATGCCTCTGGTGCATGCCTTCACTCGACAGTCTGATGCCTGGTCCGCCTGTCAACGCCAACATCTCTCCATCGCTGCTGAATACAATTGCAACCTTCAACATGTCCCTGGGAAAATGAATCCCATTGCCGATGCCCTGTCAAGAAACACGTAGGCCGCCGTTCAACTGGAATTGGATTATAACGCCCTGGCTGAAGCCCAATGACAGGATCCGGAGTATCAAGCATGTAGGACATCCTGCAAATCCCTCCTTTGGGAAGTTGTCCCGCTTGACGACTCACCCCTCACCCTCCTCTGTGACGTCAGTACTGGTAGACCGCATCCATGGATTCCTGCTCTCATGCGCCGACAGGTGTTTGATTTCATTCACGGCCTTTCACATCCCTCGCGCCGTTCTACTGCACAGCTGCTGAAGACGAACTTCATTTGGCACAGCATTACTAAGGATGCTGAGGATTGGGTCCATGCCTTTTCTTCTTGCCAAACTTCCAAAGTACATCGACATACGGATTAAGGAGTGGGCACCTTTCCTCAACCTCAGCGTCGTTTCTCCTACCTTCACGTCGATGTTGTAGGCCCCCTACCCACATGAAAAATACATCGTTACCTGTTTACCGTCAATGATCGCTCTTCTCGTTGGCCTGAAACCATTCCCATGGAAACTCATATACATCTGCCTTACTCTCAGGATGGATTGCAAGATTTGGTATCCCTGAGCATATTACTTCTGACAGGGGTACCACTTTCACCTCTCAATTGTAGACATCATTGGCAAATCTCCTGGGCATCATCCTATATCAAACAACTGCCTACAACCCCGCTACCAATGGATTGGTTGAACATTTTCATCGCACCCTCAAATCAGCTTTGATGTCCCACTGCAAGGACTCCAACTGGTGTACTCGGCTTCCAGTTTCGCTCAACCACCAAAGCAGATTATGTTCTCGCGGCGAAACCCGAGGACATCTTCTCGGAAATATCCAACTGGCTTTTTGAACAAGGAGACACCCCAATAGCGTATGACGCCCTCAAAACATACCTTCTGCAGCAATACTCGCCGTCGCCAGCTGCCCGTATAGCAAAGATTTTTCAGCTCTCGCAACAACCGTTGGGGGACCCAAGGGCTTCGCTCGCCCTCAGGGAAATGACCAGTATCGCTCGCCTACAACCTGCCGCAGACGGCTCTCCTCATAAGATGAACCTACTTCGTGCCCTTTAGATACAGTGGTACCTCTACATACGAATGTCCCAACATACGAATTTTCCAACATACGAAGTAAAATTCGACCAAATTTCTTGCTCGACATCCGAAGTGTTGCTCCAACATACGAAGTAAACATTACGCCATTGAGCATCGAGTGCTCAGTTCTCTGTTCTTGTGTGTATCGTGTGGTTGTCCTCTGTTTGGTCTGTTATTAACAGTGCTTATTTTCTTCTTTTTCTCACATTTCCTTTTTGATTTTACCTATAATCATGGTGCCTAAGAAGCTAAGTTTCAGTACAGGAAGAAGGCAATTCTTTCATTAGAATTGAAGCAAGAAATTATAGAAAAACATGAGAGCAGTGTGCATGTGAGTGATACTGTATGGCTAAACCATATGGCCGGAATAGGCCTATGATCTCGAGGATCATCAAGCTGAAGGCAGTCATTAAAGCAAATAACCATCGAAGGGGATCACCATTATTACAAGACATCGTAGCAATACCCTAGAAGAGATAGAACGCCTTTTGTTGATACAGATAAAGGACAAAGAGATTGTTGGCAACGATCATTTGTGAGAAGGGCCAGCGTGATGAACAGAAAGAAAGAAAAAAGTGAAGTAAAGAAAACCAAGATAGGATTAACAAGCTCTTTTAAATAAGACTCCTCTCTTCTTCTGTTTCTCTCTAAACATAGCATTAACATGTTCTTTAAATAAAATCTCTCTCTCTCTCTCTCTCTCTCTCTCTCTCTCTCTCTCTCTCTCTCTCTCTCTCTCTCTCTGGTTCTTCTTCACTGTTATAGTGTTAGATACGTCTATTATTTTTTTTCCGAGAGAGACAGAGAGATTAAACAGAAATGTGTTTAGAGTACATATGATTAACAGCGTCAACGAGTTGAAAAAACAATTAAATGTAACTAAGAAAGTAATAACAGCTAATCTGAATTCCTTTATTAACTAAAACAAATATTGATACAAACACACTCGTGTGCATATGCACAAACACAAACACAGGTGCAGAAATTGCTATGCAGTAAGAGAGACGGTCGGGGAGGAGGTAGAGATGGTGACTGCGATAACATACCATAACTCGTCACTGAAAGTGATGAAAATAAAAAATAAAAAGAAAAAAAATGTAAAAAATATGAAATATAAAAATAAAAAAAAAATAAATAAGCTAAGTTAGATTAAAATTTCCGTAGTGTAAGTTACGGTATGTTATCGCAGTCACCATCTCTACCTCCTCGCCGATCGTGTCTCCTCGTGCGTGTGTGTGTGTTTGCGCATACGCACACAAGTGTGTTTGTATCAATATTTGTTTTAGTTAATAAAGGAATTCAGATTCGCTGATATTGTTTTTTTAGTTACATTTAACTGTCTTTCAACTCGTTAACGCTGTTAAAAATCATATGTACACAACACATTTTTGTTTAATCTCTCATTTTTGTTTAATCTCTCTCTCTCTCTCTCTCTCTCTCTCTCTCTCTCTCTCTCTCTCTCTCTCTCTCTCTCTCTCTCTCTCACACACACACAGAAAAAATTAATAGACGTCTCTAACACTAACAGTGAAGAAGAACAAGAGAGAGAGAGAGAGAGAGAGAGAGAGAGAGAGAGAGAGAGAGAGAGAGAGAGAGAGAGAGAGAGAGAGAGTATTTATTTAAAGAACATGTTAACACCATGTCTACCTTCTCGCCGATCGTCCGTCTCCTCCTGGCGTAGCAAATCCTACACCTGCGTTGGCCTGTCTCTAAGGTAAAGTGGCAATAAAACACATTTTTTATTTATTATTTCTTTATAATCATCTTTTTTACATGCTTCTTCATATTATGCAGTTATGTTATTGTTTTGTGTAATTATGTGTAGCCATTTATTAAGGATTTATTATGGGCTTTTAGGCTGAAGAACGAATTAAATGAATTACCATGTATTCTTATGGGAAAATTCGTTTCTACATCCGAACATTTTCTACATCTGAAGTCGGTTGTGGAACGAATTAAATTTGTATGTAGAGGTACCACTGTACTCCGTTTACCCGGACCTATACGCGCTGCCATACCCGATGTCGATAGTGTACCCATCAAGGACTTGATGATCAAAGCCGACGCCCTTAAGGACAGCCATTTCAAGACCTCCATCAACGCCTCCACCCCTGACGAAGAGGATGCCTATTCAACGTCAACCGAAGCTGACGTGAATGCTGTAGGACATATACGCCTACCCCGTGACATGCCGAAGCGGCGACAAAGCCACCCATCACCCACCACTCGCTCTCGCGCCCCAACCAACGACTTCTACAGCCACTTACTACCTCCCAACCGCCGCCATTTTGCTACTACCACTTCAGATTCGGGGCATCCGCGAAGAAATGTGCCAAGGATTGTCAGTGACCAAAAAACGTGTAAGTAGGCCATCGCTCGTGGCGGTGGCCTTGCGTGTTTCTAATCTTTTCTTTTTACATGATGCAAGAACGGGCATGCGATTTTTGGTAGACACGGATGTTTCTCGTTCTCTTTTGCCAAGGGAACTCTTCAGGACACGACGTAGTCTGTCTACGTATGCCGACGTCCACTTGGTAGCTGCCAACGGATCTGCGATACCCACCTACGGTTACGAGAACCTCACATTATCGTTCGGAAACAGTAAATTTAATTGGAAGT
>NC_090732.1:62180771-62190771 GCF_036898095.1 Palaemon carinicauda
TCTCCTCTGTCCTCATACACCTAACAACACTGAGATTACAAACAATTCTTTTTCACACAAGGGTTAACTACTGCACTGTAATTGTTTTGTAGCTACTTTCCTCTTGTTAAGTGTAGAAGAGTCTCTTTAATTATAGTAAGGAACTCTTCTAGGAGAAGGACACTCCAAAATCAAACCATTGTTCTCTAGTCTTTGGTAGTGCCATAGCCTCTGTACCATGGTCTTCCACAGTCTTGGGTTGGAGTTCTCTTGCTTGAAGGGGCACTCGACCACACTTCTGTCTAATTTCTCTTCTTCTTGTTTTGTTGAAGTTTTTATAGTGTATATAGGAAATATTTATTCTAATGTTGTTACTGTTCTTAAAATATTTTATTTTTCCTTGTTTCCTTTCCTTGCTAGGCTATTTTCCCTGTTTGGGCCCCTTGGCTTATAGCATCCTGCCTTTCCAACTATTCTTGTAGCTTAGCAAATAATAATAATAATAATAATAATAATAATAATAATAATAATAATAATAATAATAATCTGCCTAGAACATGGAGAAGATAAATGTCAAGCATTGTCCTTTTATGCTTTCACTAGATGTGACGTGATATCCCAGTTTGAAGGTTGAGGAGAGAAATCAGACTGGAAGACCTGGAAATCATTCTCACCCATGACAGAAGGGTTTACTACAGCATCATCTTCAGCATTCGTTCCTCAAGATACATCATCTCCAGTATTCAGCGTAATTGAGAAGTTTGCCTGTGCCAGGTATGGAACCACGACTCAGCACAGCAAGAGCTCTTTCCTAACAAGGTGCAACTGATGGAAAGGTTACCACCAACACAGAAATCACTGCTTCACCATGTCAACCGATGTGTGTACCAGGCCTATATCTGGACAGAGAGTCGGAAAGTAGTCATTGATTTCACTAGCTCAGATTGTTTCAGCTGGTCAAAGTCAGACAGGAAATGGTGGATTATGGCTCCTGCTTATGCTGTGGCTTATAGAGAACTCAAAAAAAAAAAAAAGTGTGGCTGCAAAGCGGTTCCTGTGTACTTAGAACTGTAAATGTGAAAAGATTGGTCTGGTGTTTACAGCACTATGTCAATGCAATATTGGCTTTGAAGCATTACGTATCTTCCTCATCTAGGGAATTGCATTTATGGATGTGGTGCATTATAACGATAGTCCCAGGGAAAAGGAAGTAGTCTTTTTAATACCCCATAGTAACATATGTTAAGATGTACAGTACATGAAGTATAATGCTGCCTGTCTCTTAATATAGAAACTGAAATAAGTTAATGTAACTCTTGGGTTATTACAATATTGTCATTTTAGATACAAGAAATACAATAAAATAATGAGAACATTGTTATAAGTGGCTACTAGTCCTATGGAGATTATATAAAAGTGATTTGTTGTCAATGCCTTATAAATCAATTTTTATATAAAATGGTAACCTGGGGGTTATGCGAAACACAATGCGTTAAGAAATGATATACAGCATCAGTTAACATCAGCTGAACTCCCATCTCAGAATAAAGGAGCTCATAATATAGAATAAACATTACTAATGCCAAGAAATCACACGTAAATTGCACCCGATGACCTGTCCCCTCGATTTATAATTCAACATGGTAATTGAATATGAGTCTCCTAAGTCCACTAACAGTTATCTAGGCAATGGCAGCACATTTCTATGTTCAGAATTATTTTGATAATAGCTAATGACCGCAATTACCGAAGCTTGACCTTTAACCTTGATATGACCTTCAGCATGACCTTTATAATCGGATACCTCCCGAAAAAAAAAGGTTTGATTTGGCACAAAGTATATATATGATCCATTTGGCGCTTTGGATCAGCAAGTAACGATTATTGACCTAAGCCATCCGACTACAGGTAAACAAGGTCACTGACGTATCTATTAATGATTCGCTAATCAAGGATATTTCTGATATGAACGCTAGAAAATGGTTTACATATTTACTTATATATTTTCGAGATGTATTTTCTACGTCAGATGGAAAATGGGAAAACATTTGTAAATAAACATCAAACAAGATTGAATACTCCAGATGAAATTACTTATTTCCCTTCATGATTCACTTTTAAATTTTACGATTTTATGTTGAAATTGATAAATCATTAAAGTAAAACATTATTAAAAAATCAGTAAGCCTATTCGATGCGGGTTCTGGTCAAAAGTTTTTATAGATAAACTTCGTATGACAATAATTCGTAGGATAAAGTTCGTTTGCCTAATGTACGTCAGGGTGAAGTACATAGGGTATAAAGTTTATCCTGACAAAATTTTGTAATGGAAAAACAATCGTAAGGTTAATTTTTCACCCTACAATTGTTCATTAGAAAATTTCTGTACACTTAGAACTTTGTATGTAAAAATTTTTTTTATTCAAATCTTCGTCCAGTATAAAATTCCTTCGGACAAAGTAGTAAGTACAGAAAATTTAATAAATATCGATCAAAAGAGTTTAAGATACCTTGTGGTTAGGAAGACAGGCTAAAGATACTACTGAGAAAATATAAAAACAAAGATGAACGAATACATAACCACTACCAAAACTCCATAGGCCGAGGTAAAAACTTAGAAATTGAAGAGTTCGTTGAGACCTACAATTCGGTTCTCCCCAAATGTATCCATAAGACACCATTTTATTTCGGTTGTAATTCCCTCGTTTGCATTTTACATATCTAAGAGTAAGCGTTACATTCTGACTCGACATGAATGGCAAAGACGATACTCAGACCAAAATGACAAGATTACTAATCGAAATTACAAGGAATGGGTCGGTTACCTAGTTAGCGGCTTATGCTATTTGTATACCGTAGCTTTTGAATTAAGAGTTGATCATACGAAAGAGCTCCCGTACCTAATTTTTATATTTTACATTTACCTTCAATACTACTACTACTACTACTACTACTACTACTACTACTAATAATAATAATAATAATAATAATAATAATAATAATAATATTTTTGGGCTCATGCCATGTCGTTCTGATGGAAGTTCCCAATAGGCAGCTTCCTAGGGTATATTTGACTACAGTGATATTCCCAGAGAATTTTACCTTAAGGTATCCAGAATTCTAACTCCTGGAGCGAATATCCCTAAATAATCTCACAGGGATATCGCATAATATCAGAGGACGTATTCTTGACACGTCAAATAGCTATCTTCACCCCGAACAGTATTAACGCTTCGAGGGGTTACAGTGACAAGAATCTGAAACGAGAATGAAAAGAGAGCCGCTCATAAGGCATCTCTAGCATTCTGTTTCCAGTGTGTATCTGATGAAGGCGGTAGCGCCCTCTTTATTCCTTTTCATGTAGCTCTGCAACTCGGTGTTTTCCCTTGTGTTCTCTCGTTATTTTGGATTTTATTCAACATTTTGATGACTTCTCCGGCCTCTTCTGCCTCTGGAAAGTTGAGTATTATCTTTACTATATATAAATGTAAGCTCTTGTCGTTTTGAATACGTAAACAAGAGCTGTTGCCTACCGGAGGCATCCTGGATGCTATCACTATTTATGGGTCATTTAGTTAGCTAGAGCGACGTTCCCGGTTTGTTAGGCTTTAATAATCTAGCTATTTAGCTCCTCTAGGAATGCTTATATAATGCCGTTAGTTTTTAGTTCGGTGATATAGGTAACCGATCTTGCCCTTCGCGAGGCTTAGTAGCCTAGGCATCTGGCCCTGGTACTTTCATGCATGATATAAGTTTTACCGAGTGTTATTTTATTGAAGCTATAAACAAATATTTTATACATGTAAGGTATTGTTGAGTGTTCTTTCCAAGATTGTATACGAGAGAGTTTCGGTGAGTTAGGTAATCGATTCTCACTTTACCTAGGCTAGTAACCTAGGTACAGTAGTATGCTTTCGCACATCCCCGATTGTTCTTTTCTCCTCTGGAGGTTAAGTTCAATCCCTCTCTCCCTCTGAGTAAGCCTTTGGCTTAATCCTAGCGGTTCTATCTGTATAATGATTCAGGTATAACTATTCTAGGATATGTCTGTCTTGACCTGATAACCAGAGTGACTGGTTTTTTGGGTTAGGGCAGAACATCAGAGTTTCTAGTCTGTGGTCTGCTTCTTCCTAGCATAGAGAAGGAGTCTCCTTTGCTAGGTTAGGGGCGGATACAGGAAGCTTTGCTTCCCTAGTCCACGTCTGAAGGATTCTGTACGAGGTGATTCCTTCCTCTAGTGGCCTAGCAGACTGTCCTGTGTTGTTTTTCTCGGGCTGGAGAATGAGTTTTCTCTATTGCCCGGCGAAATAACTTCACCTAACTTTGTTCTGGCCGGGAGGAGGATAGCAAGTATTGCCAGTCTTCCTCCCTAATAGACAACTCTAGGTTAGAATGAGCTAACCTAACTGCTGAGTGTGTCTCTTGCTAGAACGAAGTTTATAGGACCCTTATCCCTTCCCCACCTCTCTTTCTTTTATTATCTTTTGGCCACAGTCCTACTTCCGTACCTAGTGTAGGTTAGGATGGAGGACAGGCTCAGCTCTCTGCCAGCTGGCAATTACGTGTCGGCCGCCAGAGACCCCATGTTCTTTGCAGAGTGAGCCCCAGACCTCCCTTGGTCTCCCTTCCATGTCTGCCGGTAGAGCCCGGCAGGCTATGGATTCTTTGGAAGCCTGAATGCTACATTCTCCACTTCCGTAAGTTCACTCTTTCTGGATGGAAGGTCGTTTGGCAATGCCGCCTTATAACCTTACATCCATACTGTTTCTCTGACTATTGTGTTGTACCCCTAACCCAGCTGCCGGCTTAACAGCCAGCAGCCGGGCAGGTGGAGGTTCTCTGGTTCTTAGCTACTACCGGCGGGCATGGGTATTACTGTACTACCTTTGCCTGCCAGCAGTGGAAACACATCCCGAATCTGCTTTCCACTACGATTAGCGGCCGGCAGCCGGGTATTAGTGTTTTCAGCTGTCGACCGGCAATGATTGCCGGCCGGCACACAGTTGCGAATAAGTGGGCTGCCGCCTATTAGTTAAAGGTAGTATATCTTTGAACTATACAGGGGTAGATGCCTGCCAGCACAACAGCATGCGATGTACAGTAGTTACTATATTTGTAGTGTAGTACACACTGCATTAGTAAAACTACAGTACAGAGTTTGTGATAACACTAAAGTTCTTCAACATACTTAATGTTATCTTGTACAGCCTTTTGCTGACACCGTACAATATATAGAAAGTGAGTTCTTTCTGTATTCTTTCTATCCCGAATATTAAAACTTTATTTCAAGGTGTGAACTACACCTTAAATTTCCGTTTAGGAAATTACATAAGGTATTCTAGAATAGAATTAACCTTAGTTTTCATATCTTGGGAGGTTACAGCAATTGACTGGACAGGAAATACAAGTATGTGTCTCTCCTTCTTTCTTTTATAGCTTTTCTATATAAGCTAAATGTTTCAATATAAGTGAAAAGCCTTCACTTGATACTCATGGAGTATTCTTCTCTTTACAGGAAGACCATCCGAAGTGCGGGAGTGTGTTCTGTAATGTCTGCAGTAAGAACTTCTGTGGACATCAACTTTGCAGGAGGCACGCAGCATGCGCAGCCTCCAGAGGTGATCTCCGGTATTGGGCCCCTCAGGTTTGTACAGTTTGTTCTAACCTGATTACCGAGGCTTTTGACGACCCTAACTCGACGGAGTCAAGGGATGCTGCCAGGGAAATGTTACAATCCTGGGTGAGGGATTTTCAGAAATACACCTCAGGCCCCTACCTTCCAAATGAGAAGATGAGGGCCTACCTTTTCCCTAAAGCATCGGCTGATGCAATCATCCCCCAGCCTCAGGTGGAGATACCAACTGCCCAGAATCCGGTAGATTCTGAAGTCTCGGCCACCCTTCAAGACATCCAATTGGACGATAAGATGTCAGAGGTGTCGGATTCTACTGAGAAGGACCTTCTAGGAGAAGGTCAGGAGGAGGAGCTGTTCCAGGCTCCTCAAATAGAAGAGGAAGAAATCGGCCAAGTGTCGGTTACATCGGTTCCGGACCCAGTACCTGTTCCTTCTACATCGTCTGCTATCCCAGATGAACTGGGAAGGACACTTTCTTCCATTGTTGAGATGATCCAACAAATTCAAATGAAGAATGATGAGAATGAAGCTGCAATGAAACTGGAGATACGCAGACTTGCAGCATCACGTGGGCCCCAGAAGCGGCTCAGCGTGAAGGATCTTCCTTTGTGCTCGGATACCAATCCTTGGAGGTATGCCGAACACATGCCAATGACAACCGGGAAGATCGTGATTTCAGAAAAGTTGGGAGCAATTCCCCTGGAAGAGGTGGAATTTTGGCCCAACAAAGATTCTTATCCGGACTGCTATGTTCGTCTTAGGAAGGAGCCAGCCTCAAAGGAGGAGACGGAGCCGAAGGAGGTCATAGTTTTTTACCATAGTAAAGCTCAGGTGTTACTAGCGAGCTCAATGAAAGAGAGGGGCTTCACTAACTCAAAGGTGCCCGCCTTGAGTAAGAAGCTTCCCTCCTTGTGGCCTCTCCTACCAGAGCCTTTCCCTTCTTGGAAAAGGGATATAAGGCAGCCTTAAGGGCGGTGGAGGCAGGAAAATCATGCCCCTCCTTGGAGGAGTGCAAGTTGTTATCTCTGACCTTGGCCTTGGACCAAGAAGACTGGAAGGACGTACACCTTACTTTCTCAGTCGGGAAGCTGGAAGCTGATATTGCTGAACGTCAGTTCAGTGAGAAACTTCCAAAACTGTCGGAGGTTCTCTTGCGTAGAGAGCAAGAGAGAAAGGAAAGACTTGCGGCATCGATGTCGTTGCAAACAACATTAGAAACGATGGCAAGTGACCCCAAGAACCAGGACATGTTCATGGTAGTGGCCAAATCCCATCTGGCCACAGTTACGAAGGAACTCTATAGCTTTATAAAAGCTAGGAGAGCCTGTAAAGAGTTCGTGTTCGCCTCGGCTGCGGTGAGGCACGAACCGAGGAAACTGATCTCCTCTCGTATCTAGGGTAAAGACCTCTTTCCCAATGAAGTGGTTAAAGAGGTAGTAGACAAGGCCGCCACAGAGAATAGGAACCTTCTCAAAAAGTGGGGCTTAGATCTTAAGAGAAAGTCTTCTCCGGATGAGGGTCCCCAACCCAAGAAGAAGACAAAAAGGCCTAGGCCATCCTCTCGGCCGGCTAAACCCTACCGACAGCAACAACAACAACTTCCTCTGACCGCGGTGCCTCAGATAGTGGCACAACCTCCAACCACGTACCAGCTGGTACCTCAACAAGTGGCAACACAGTCGCTAGTATTTAACCCAGCCCTCGAAGGGCAGACTTCTTCCTTTCGTTCGAGAGCTAGAGGAACAGCCAGAGGTTCTTCTAGACGCCCTTCAAGAGGAAGGGGATACAGGGGAGGACGTGGTCAAGGAGGCAAGGCCTCAGGTCCACAACAGCAGAAGTGAGATACTTCCAGTAGGAGGGAGACTACAGCTATTTAGGGATCACTGGACCTTCGATCCCTGGGCCCACAGCCTAATTAAAAATGGACTAGGTTGGAGCTGGAGCAGTCCTCCACCTCAATTCCCTCAATTCTTCCAACACTCAACCCCCGTTCTGGAAGAATATGTCCTAGAACTCTTAGACAAAAGAGTAATCCGGAAAGTTAAGTCCATAAAATTCCAAGGAAGGCTGTTTTGTGTTCCAAAGAAGGACTCAGAAAACTCAGAGTCATTCTAGACTTGTCGCCACTAAACAAGTTCATAGTGAACTACAAGTTCAGAATGCTTATGCTTCAACACATAAGGACAGTACTGCTCAGAACGGCATATACTGTCTCTATAGACTTTTCTGACGCTTATTGGAACGTTCCAATTAATCATCACCTCTCCTCCTACCTAGGCTTCAAGTTACATAGAAAACTTTACGCCTTCAGAGCCATGCCTTTCAGGATAAACATAGCCCCAAGGATTTTCACGAAGCTTGCGAACGCAGCCGTCCATCAATTACGCCTAAAGGGGGTCCAAGTAGTAGCCTACTTGGACGACTGGCTGGTGTGGGCAGCATCCAGGACAGAATGCATGCAAGCTTCTAAGATAGTGATCCAGTTCCTGAAACAACTGGGATTCAAGACCAACATCAAAAAGCCTCGACTTTCTCAAGCTCAAAAATTTCAGTGGTTGGGAATCCACTGGAATTTGGAGTCACATCGACTTTCCATTCACAGTAAGAAGAGGAAAGAAATAGCAGGATCTGTCAAGAGACTATTGAAATCCAAACGGATATCAAGACGCAGACAGGAGAGAGTGCTGGGCTCTCTACAGTTTGCTTCGATAACAGATCCAGTGCTAAGAGCATAGCTAAAGGATGCAACAGGAGTCTGGAGAAAATACACATCAAACGCGCGAAGAGATCTAATAAGACCACTACCGACTCGACTGCGAACGCTTCCCAAGCCATGGTCCAATGCCAAGCAAATGAAGAAATCAATACTTCATCAACCTCCTCCTCCCCCGTCAGTAACTATCCACACAGACGCTTCAAAGGAAGGCTGGGGAGGTCACTCTCATCAGATGAGAGTCCAAGGAGCTTGGTCCAATTTTTTCAAGTCATTTCACATCAACTTTCTAGAAGCCATTGCAGTTCTTCTGACACTAAAGAACGTACCTCCTCCCCACTCGACCCACATAAGACTGGTTCTAGACAGCGAGGTGATAGTAAGATGCCTGAATCGACAAGGGTCGAGGGCACCTCAAATCAACCAAGTGATGTTGGCCATATTCCGTTTGGCAGAATGGAAGAAATGGCACCTGTCAGCAGTTCACATTCAAGGGTTCCGCAATGTGTCAGCGGACGCTCTATCCAGGTTTACACCTATAGAGTCAGAATGGTCCCTTGACGCAGGATCGTTCTCCTTCATCTCGAGCCAAGTCCCGGAGCTGCAGATAGACCTCTTTGCGACGAAAGACAACAAGAAAATAGATTGTTACGTGTCCCCATACGAGGATCCGCTAGCGGAGGCAGGGGACGCTATGTCCCTAGACTGGAACAGATGGTCCAATATTTATCTGATCCCTCCGCACAACCTCCTTTTGAAGGTTCTCGATAAGCTGAGATCCTTCAAAGGGAAAGCAGCAATAGTGGCCCACAAGTGGCCAAATAGCATGTGGCTCCCTCTGGCATTGGAACTACGACTAAAATTAGTACCGCTACCGGATCCATCCCTGTCTCAGTGAGTACAGAAGTCGACTGTCTTCGCTCCATCACAGAAAACATGGAACTTACATCTCATGATTTTCTCTCCTTATCGATGAGAAAAAGATCGGTGTTAAAAGTCAGTTTAGACTTTTGGAGGAAACCAGAAGACATTATGAGGCTTCAGGGAAGAAATAGATATCCTTTGTCAAGGCGAAGAAACCAAAATAAATATCGACAGATTCCTATTTATCATTCTTCATTCACCTTCATGAGTAAGGTTTAGCAGGCAACACAATTCTATTGTTCAAGCCTGCCTTGACAAGTCAGATGCCATATGCCTTACAGGTCGACCTTTCTAACGACGTTCTTAATGAACTACAAAGGCCCATGCTGGGCTTAGCCCTTCAGCGCCTCCAAAGACCCTTTGCATGGTCATTAGATATGATTCTTCATTGTGTATAATTAATGAGCAATGAGGAATGCGCTTAGAAGGTTTTGAATTTAAGTCATATTTCTGTTTGTACTCGCTTTGGGGGCCAGAGTTAGTGAAATAGTGGCTCTCTCTAGAGAGGAAGGCCACGTCCATTTCTTGGAGGGAGAACTGAATCTATTTCCAGACCCAACGTTTCTTACCAGGAACAAGCTACCCACCAACAGGTGGGTCCCTAGAGAATCTGCCCTCTGAAGGAAGATGCATCTCTATGTCCAGTGGAGTGCCTAAAGGTATATCTTCATAGAACTTCAGACTTTATGGGAGAACAGCTGTTCAGAAGAGAAACCCTGGGTTCACAGTTATCTATAACTAAGGGCGAA
>NC_090732.1:62198271-62203271 GCF_036898095.1 Palaemon carinicauda
TCAGAAGAATATTGGCAGGATATGATCAGATATGAGTTTATAAGAGAGATTTTGCAAGTGCCATGTGTGGATGAGATTATGGTGAGGTGTAGATGAAGATGATTTGAGCATGCCCTTTGCCCTCCCCAAGAGAGATTAGTTCACCAAATGTTTCATTGAGCTCCACAAGGTACTAGAAGAGCTGTAAGACCCAGGCTTACATGGCTGCGGACTACGGTGCGTGATGTACAAGATGAAGAATGGAGAAATATTGAATTAAAAGGTCGAGATAGAAATGACTGGAAAATCTAACCGAGGCCTTTGCATCAATATGTGTAGGAGGAGATGATGATGATGATGATGATGACGATGAAATGGATGATTTCATAATTTTTTTCACTCTTTGACTGAATATTTGCGTTATTTTTAGATAGCATTAAATATAAGTAATTTTGATGTTTTAAAGAATGATTTAGCTTACTTAGCTCATGATTGTTTCTGAATATGGATTTAAGGTTGTTCATGATAAAATTCAATTCATTATTAATTTTCGGTCATAATTGCTATTAGGTGTTATGGATGACTTGGATTTTAAAGAGATTTCGTATATAATTACTTTAATATAGCAGCTCTTCTAACTAATCTATTAAAAAAAATTACTTTTGTTGGTGGTTTAAAAGAAAAAAAAAGAAAACCTTATTAGAATTTTGATAGATAGCCTTCTTAAATCCCCAATCCTCATATTCAGAGATTTTAGTCAATTAATTTTATACAAGCAATAGATGTTTTTCTCCAGATTATGGAGTTGAGGGGATTTTATTACAGTGGAAAGAGGATAAAATGCATCCTATAGCCTTTTATTTAGTAAAATTAAAATCATCTGATCTAAATGGGGATAAATTAGTAGTGACAGATAAGGAAGCACAAGTTATTGCAAATATTGAAAGTCACTTTAAGTTCATTATGGCCATACAGTATTTATATCGACTGATCACTGACCCTTATCATTCTGGCTCAAAGGTTTGAGCTCAAAGAGGGCATTTGATAATACAAGAACTGTTGGCACATATTAAAAATATGTCAGGTGAAACGAATATACCATAACGTTATCATATAATCCGATTCTTGGTGCTGACAATCATTCGTGTATTTAAGATGGTGACATTCTATATACAGGACTTTCAACTAGTTTGAATAGTAGTTGTGAAAATAAGAATGATAATATGCTTCATATTGTAATAGGTTATCAAGATGACAATGTCGATATAAACGTACATAGTAAATATGATATAAAAGATGGTTTGTTGATACTAGACGATATGATATTTAAACAGCAATACTGTATTAAATTGAAGGTAATTTATAAAGCTTTGGAGATCCCGTAGGATTCAGCCATTTATGAAAAATATAATTCTGAATATTATTATCTTGTTGATAATTGTTATATATAACTATGCGTAGAGGTACAAGAAGTACTGAAGCAGAAGAAAATCCTGTAGTAGTGATGTCTAGGTGAAGGTCTTCAATGCTAACAGTCCTTACATTGCTACACATCCATAAATATGATGCTTATCCATTTGTTGTCATTATGTACAAATTGTCAAGGAGCATGTACTGCACGTATTTCACACATGCTTTTACTCTGCAACGATATTATTTTTTTTTTTATTGTATCCCTTGCTCTACCCCTCACTGGTAACAGAACCTATTTAAGCCTGCCTTTTCATGAATTACTTTGTTTGAATTTGTGTGACATTCTTGTCCGGAACCTGGTGTATATAAACCCGCTATATATTGAAATAATATCAGTTGCATTCAACTCGCCTCTCAGTAACCACCTAACAGCACACTTGCACAATTGGTGTCCACCAGAGTGACCAAATCCTTTCCTCTAGCCCCGCTTTACCCCTCCCTCAGGGGCAAGCCAAAAAATGTGAAGTGGAGTACCCTTCAAGAAACGGCCTTTTGCAATGCAAAGAAAACCCTATCAACCACTGGTGTTCTCACTTTTCCTGTGCCACATGTCCCTCTCCTTCTCTCCGCCAATGCCAGCAACGTCACTATGGATGTATTACTCGAGCAGGTGGTCAATGTCTCGCTTTGCCCATTGGCTTTTTTGAGTAGAAAACTGTCCAAGGCAGAATCCGGCTACCCTACCTTCGAACAGAAATTAATGGTGGGCCATTTGGCTGTACATCACTTTCATCACCTCTTAAAAAGTAGCCCTTCATCATTCACAAGGACCACATGAGTCCGGTGCATTCAACAGTCCAATGCCTGGTCTGCCCATCAATGCTAATATTTCTCCACGGTGGCTGAAAACAATTACACCCTTCAACATGTCCCTGGGAAAACGAATCCGCTCGTAGACGCCATGTCAAGAAACACATTGGCCGCCTTTCACCCGTGATTAGATTATAATGCCTTCGCAGAAGCTTTACAAAAAGATCCAGAATACCAAGCATGTAGGACATCCTCCACATCCCTCCATTGGGAAAACGTTCCTCTTGACGACTCCGATGCTACCCTCCTGTGGGATGTCAGTACTAATAGACCACGACTATGGATATCTGCTCCCATGCGCCGACAGGTGTTTGATATCGTGCCGATCTACTTTACAGTTACTGAAGATAAAGTTCATTTGGCACAGCATTACTAAGGATGCTAAGGATAGGGTCCACTCCTGTACTTCATGCCAAAACTCAAAAGTATATTGACACACGGATTCAGGAGTGTTCCCTTTTCCTTAACCTCAGCATTGTTTTGCCCACATTCACGTCGACGTAGTAGGTCCCCTACCCACATCACAAAGACATCATTACCTGTTTACCGTAATCGACCGCCGCACTTGTTGGCCTGAAGCCATTCCTACGGAAACTGCAACTTCCGCCTCATGTACATCTGCCATACTCTCAGAGTGGATAGCAAGATTTGGTATCCCTGAGCATATTACTTCTGACAGGGGTTTCACTTTCACCTCTCAATTGTGAACATCATTAACGAATCTCCAGGGCATCACCCTATATCAGACAACTGCCTACAGTCCTGCTGCCAACTGAATGGTTGAACGTTTTTATACAACTGGTTTACTCAACTTCCCTTAGTCCTCCTGGGATTAAGAGCCATCCCTAAAGACTCCATGGATGTCTCGACCACTGAAATGGTGTATAGCTACCAGTTGGTCATCCCTGTCTAATTTTTTCCAACTATAGCTTCCTCCAATAACCTTTAGCGCCTACGTCACGTTGTGGAAAGATTTACTCCTAGTCGCCAGACTTACAAGCCCCAGCAAAGCAACATATACCAACAGATCTGCACTTAGCAATGTACCTTTTCCTGAGCAACGACACTAGCAAGTCACAGCTAACACTGACTTACATTAACACTTTCTTCGTGATCCTTTTTACAGCAAAGGCTTACTTAATTAACATGTGTGGCAAAGAAGACTGGGTCTCCATTAATCACTTGAAACCTGCATATCTCCTGCCAGATGTCCTGCCTACAGTACACCTCTCTAGTGCAGGGTACCCTATTTCACATGCATGTTATTTTTAGGCAGGGAGCCCTGTACTACACGTGTTTTGTACACGCTTGTAGACTGTAACAGTATTTTATTATATATATATTTCTCACTCTACCCCTCACTGTTAACAGACCCAGTTTAAGCCTGCACTTTTATTAATTGTTTTGTTTGAATTTTTGTGACATTCTTGTCTGGAACATGTTGTGTATAAACCCGCTATCTGTTTAAATGAAGTCAGTTGCATTCACCTCCCCTCTCAGTAACCACCTAACAGCACGCTTGCACACGTACGTTCTATTGAAAATACTTATATAAGGATATAAAGCTATTTGCAAAAAAGTTGTGGAATACGTCATATCGTTCAAGGTCATATGAAAGCCCACTCCTACATGGATAGCAAACAACTCTTATAGATTTATTTATTTAATGTTAAAACAGTGTACGGAGGCTCTTACATTTTATATGAAGTATTTATAGGTCGTCATGGAATTTCAAACTATTTTATCTTTACTGAGGGTTGGGGAGAGAATTTAATAATATTTTTTAGATTTTTTTTGTAAGTACTTAGATGTACATAAAGAATAAATATAATGATTTACAAGCCACATTATGAATCAATTGCAGAGGAAAAAATGCATACACAGATGCAAGAAGGTATACAGACATATACATATACAAAAATATATGAATGAAATTGTAAAACAAAAAAGAAATAAAGACAAAGTTTTAGATATACTATGTAACATCGTTGAAGGCAATGATCACAATTTGGATTTAGCCAATTTTGCCGTTAGATCTACAGTAAATATATCATTACATGGTATGCAGACAAAAACTCCTGTTGCTTTATCCAACTCTTTGAATACTATTCCTGCCTCTGTGCAAAATCTAGTTTTTAATAGCACAAAACGATGTAAGTCGTAGCAAAGATATTTACATGAGGCAAATATTTTAGCTAATATATATATATATATATATATATATATATATATATATATATATATATATATATATATATATATATATATATATATATATATATATATATATATATATATATATATATATATATATATATATATATATATATTATGACTGGCAAGTTACTCAACCTCTCGAATTCCAAACTCACATCGTTTTTCTTCTCTCTCTCTTCTACCATCATCTACAACTTAGATAAATTCTCCTCCGCTGCAATTCGCCGAATCCCTACCTGCTCTCATGCCTTCAGTTTGAGGGTCAACCAGTCTTTGCTTTGCTAAAAATTCTTCCTAAGATTCCTCCAACAGTTCACAAGTGGCCACAACATTCTCTTCCGAAAACTTTCCTGAGTTTATCAACGCTTCTAAGGCTAAACACTTGATTTGGGCCTTAATCATCCCACTTGTTGCATGGCCACCAAATGCCATTAAGATAGAGAGCCACTGAACTTTAGTTACATAAGCTTCTGACAATTCCTGAACACTTGGGTTATTCAAAAACTCCTGGATATTAATCT
>NC_090732.1:62208271-62213271 GCF_036898095.1 Palaemon carinicauda
CATGCATGGCTAAAGACACTCACGTCCTTATGCATGCCAGGCCAGGAAAGGTGTTTCATAATCTACTCTGTCGTCTTCCTTATTCCTATGTGTCCCGTCTCGTGCTCTACGGCGATCACCTGTCTTCTCAACAGTGCGGGAATCAATATCTGATGGCATATCCACAATTCGTCATTCCAAGGGATATCTGCGGGTCTATGATTCCTCAAAAGGGATCCGGCTTTAAGATAATAATAGGTGGGAGACTGCTGTGCCTTCTTCTCATCTACGACACGGTACAATAACTCTGTTAACATCAGATCCTCCCGTTACAATCCTATCAGCCTTTTCTTACACATTTGTCCTACTTCTAATGCTGATTTTCCATTTCTTCCAAATCCATTGCCTCTTTTCCTTCCTGTTCATTTGTCTGTTGTTCCTCTTCTCTCCGGCTTACTCGGGAGTTCTCCTCTTGCGTACCAACAAGGGAATCCTCTTCTTCCAAAAACAAATCCTGCAAGTTCATCGCTCCTACTGTTTCTTTTTCTTCTTTTTCTGCCACTTTCTTCATCATACTACTAGTCGTCACACAACTAGGAAACAGATACGGGTTGTCCTTGAGTTCAGTCGTAGGACTATACTTCAATGGTTTCTCAGTTGCAATGGGACAAGGCATAAACAGCGCTCCATCCAACTCATTACCCAGCTGGACGTCTACTCCTTTGACAGCCAATGAATCTTTTAATGCAAAGTCAAAAATACCTGTCAGCAACTCGCATGATAGCTTCAAACGGCAAATAAGAGTAACCTCCTTACCTCCTATTCCCTTCAAAATAACCGAGTCTCGTGTCAGATTATTCCACTAATGGGTGTACACCTCGTGTCACCGCAATATAGTTACAACCAGTGTTGTGCAATATCTTGACCGGGGTTCGCTCACTCCCATCAATTGCTGCTAACATACCTTCATAAATATTCCATTTAAATGCATCCATGCTGTTTGGGTTTGTCCTGTTCGTCTGGTGAACGGTGGCTGGTTTATTTTTCTCTTCGTCCTTTCCCGATTGTTTCTTTGTCTTAGCATTCTGTGAAGTCAAATTATCCTTAACCACTTGAGCGACTGCTTTCGGTTGGTTTGACCAACATTCCTTACTGATATGGTAACTCTCGCCACACTTATAACAGACAATATTAACCTTCAGCACATAATTCACGATACTTGAAGAAGGACATTTGGATGAATGTTGCTGTGGTACTATCACATTCTGCTTTGGAACAGTACCAGTGCCACTTCCACTGTAGCTATTGAACCTATTCACATAGTTATTACTGAAGTGGTTTCCATGGTTTGGCGAATACTTCACACTTGGTCAGAAAGACGGTTGAAACCTCATACCAGAGGAGGGTTTAAGACTGATAATACTATAATCTTCTCTCTGCAAGGCAGTTTTATCAAGATTCTTCACCTCTCTCTGCCTCAAGTACGCTTGAATATGATCAGGAATTCCTCGTAAATATTGTTGAGCACTATCAATTCTTCTAAATCATCTATCTCTCCCTCGTTAGCAGCCTCTATCCATCTCTTAAAACATCGTCGTGCCTTATAAGCGTAATCCTGGAAAGTCCTTTTCTTGTCCCGCAAACTTCCGGAATTTTCATTATAGCATTCAGAGGTCATATGATACACTAGTAGTACGCTCCTCTTCATTTTTTGATACTCCTCCCTTTGGTCCTGAGACAAAGTCAGATACACACTGCGTCCTTTCCCAAATGAAGACACTCTGCAATAACACAGACCATTTATCATCTGGCCATTCCATCGTCGACGCGACCGTTTCAAACTGATCTGAGAATTCATCAGGCGCTTCTTCTGTGAATTTGGGAATTAACCTCTGGGCATTCGTCACATTGAACACGGGATCGTGCATAACAAGGGTCACCTCTGTCTCAGTTGCCGACATAGCACGAGCATTGAACAGTTCCAATTCCCTTGCGTGTCTTGCTTCACCTCTCTCTCTTTTTTCCTGTCTTGCAATTTCTCTTGCTTCCATTTCCCTTGCGTGCCTGGCCATTTCTCTTGACTCTTCTCTCTCTTTTCTTCTTGTGCTCTCTCTCTTTCTTCTCCTATTGCTTCCATTTCCCTTGCATGTTTTGCCATTTCTCTGGCTTCTTCCCACTCTTCTGCCATCTTCAACTTAATCAAATTCTCTTCCACAGCAGTTCGTCGAAGCTCAACCTCTACATTCCTTTCTGTTTTCATTCCTTCACTTTGTGGGTCAACTGGTCTTTGCTTCACTATAAATTCTGCTTCAGCATTCTCCAAAAGTTTGTGAACTGCTACAATATCTTCTTCCGACAACTTTTCCGAGTTTATCAACACGTCTAAGGCTAGGCACTTGATTTGACCTTTAATCATTCCACTCGTTGCCTTGCCACCACATGCCATTAAAATAGAGCCACTGAGCTTTAATTACATTAGCTTCTGACAATTCCTGAATAATTGGGTTCTCCAAAAACTCTTGAACATTTAGTTATGCCATCTTGTACTTTATAAAAATTATACCTCTCCAAAAAGTATATCCTAACATTGCAAAGAATCCTATCAACACTAAACTGTTCAAACCTTTAATGGAACACGGCCCTGTTATCAGACAAGAAAATGTTACTCTATGTAAAGTCTACAATCATTTGATTTACTGGAAATTGACTTATGAGAATATTTAATTTTGATAATTAATGAAAATAGTTAACACTTTAACACTATCATGATTAAACACTAAATGAAATTTACATAAATGTAACTGTTACACTTATGTCTTTAGGTTTACACGAGGTTACTGAACAGTTAAGCAAAATGAGTATACTTTACTGTTTAACCTAAATCTCACAGGGCCAGTTAAAAAATCCATTTTAAGTACTTACATTAACACACTACACTAGATTTAACATCCAAAAAAAATTTCACCAACGTTTGAACACCACTATGCACGATATACGTTGGGTAAAAAAACTGATTCACCTTTGAGAGAACACACACTTGATAGGAGAGAGTGCTTGCAAATTTTGGCTCTTTGGAAGGAATAGGCTGGGTCTCTTCTACTGCTTATGCATTCCTGGGGGGCCTATATAAATGTACTTAATTATTCTAGATCCTTCTAGCACATGATCTGGAAGTTTGGGGGCAGGCTTACAGCGCCAAAATTTCCAACTAGTCAAGTAGCAGTCAAGTTCCAAGGTATATGGCAAGGCAACTCTCTTTAAATTATCTCGGCCCACCAACTCCTCTAAACATTAAGAGAGTAAAGCTAATTCGAGAATTTTAATGCACCTTCTGACCACAATGGAAACATAAAAATTATGTAATCCCTCGTGTTCATACCTAAACAAGTTTACATAAGACTTCGTAACAAAATATGTTAAATAAAAAGTTAATTCTTAAAAATAACATAAATTTACATATACTGAAATGGATGAAAAGTACAATTAAATGAATGACGAAAGTCTTATGTAAATTAAATACATTACTTAAACATACATGAGAGGAAATTACATTACAAGATGGATATTCACCCCTTAAATACACAAATGAAATATATTAATAAAATATTTACTCATATACAAGACCAGCTCTGTAAGAATTTATATATATACATACATATATATATATATATATATATATATATATATATATATATATATATATATATATATATATATATGTGTGTGTGTGTGTGTGTATACATATACTGTATATATATATATATATATATATATATATATATATATATATATATATATATATATATATATATATATATATATATATATATATATATATAGAAGACGGAACATAGGTGCTAACTGCTTTTCAGGATTTACTTGGTAAGACTACTCTCTTTCATACCAACAAGTTTTGCTGAACTTCCAGACCCACCCGGTGAGCTAATTGTCTTGTTGACTTTAAATTCAAATCACCCATAATAAATCAATATTTGGATGAAAATCAACACAATATCAATATATAAGAAGGGAAAAATTTCTACTTCTTATTGGGATCAAACCCTAGTCTCTTCAAGTGAAACACAAAGGTCACCATTAAACAGGCGACCAAAGGTTTGAAAGGAAATTAGAACCAAAGTGCTAATTATATTTCAGTTGAGACCACTATTATTCATACCAGCGAGGTGGGTCGGAAGTTGAATAAAACTCGCTGGTGTGATGAGAGTAGTCTTACCAAGTGATTCCTGAAATCAAGCTACTGCTTATGTTCAGACTTCTATTAGAGCCTCTGCTGGTAAGGTTGATAGTAACCTTGCCTTTCGGAAGAAAGAATTGGGTTTGATCTCAATATGAGGAAGAAAAACCTAAATTAAAGTCGTCCAATTAGGTCATTTTATATGACTGGAAATTGAGTAAAACTCGCTGATATGAAAGAGAGTAGTCTCACCAGGTAAATCATAATTACAATTAATATTTAGGTTCCGATTTCTTTTAGATCCTCTGGTGGCACGATTGGTAGTAACCTTGCCTTTCTTTTGTAGAAACTATGGTTCTGTGTATAGGCCCTATACGTATGCAGAGTATATGTGTGTGTTTAAATATGTGCAGTATGTGCATGCTTGAGTGTGTCTATGAATGTGTAAAAATGGTAATTGAATCTAATTTTACAGGAATTATTTGTCTAAAAGAAAATCTATATATAGTCCTGGGAAATTCCATTTTATCAAGGCAGTGTTTATTTATTTACAGATATCCATGAAATGATATTGTCTATACTGTATGTATGCAGCGCTGAATATGTAGCTGATGAAGTTTTAAAAACAGGATATAAAAGCTATATATTAGAATATTTTGAAAATCTACTGAATAATTTAGTAAAAACAAAAAAAATCATAATATCTACAGATTGCTATGTAATACAGGGATGTATATATATACACCTGTATATATATATATATATATATATATATATATATATATATATATATATATATATATATATATATATATATATATATATA
>NC_090732.1:62223271-62243271 GCF_036898095.1 Palaemon carinicauda
CAGTCATTATCCCATATGAGTAGGATAAGGGCAGTATATTATCTGAAATGTAGTGGTTTTTTCACGCTTAATGTTTGTTCTGACAAGAGATACGACCCAAGCTACAAAGGGGGTAAGGTTCGCGGCCCGGGCGCCATCTTGACCTTAGATCCTCCAGTTCTCGCTGATCGGTTGTAACGTTCACTAGTCACAACCTCGCTCCCGCTCAGACCCTGACCTCATGTTTACCGAGTGGTCTCCTCGTGTTACCTTAGTTCCCTTGTGTTTTCCTGTGTCCTTTCTTTCCCTGTGGGTGTATCTTTGCCCTATGATGGAGGCTCATCGTCATTGCCCTGGGCCATCTGCGGAGGAAGTGTGAGGTGCTTTCTTGTCTAAGAAAGAAGTTGATCCTGATACCCTTTGTTACATGTGTCTGGGACAAAGGTGTGCGAAGGAGGCTATTTGCCCTGAATGCGTCGATTGGCCCAACTGGCAATGGAAGTTAGATGGGATGAAGAAGAAGAAGGCCAAGAAGGAGAAACCGGCGCGTACTAAGTCGAGGGAACCGTCGGTAGAGTCGTCCTCGGCAAGGACGACTCCGGTACAGGTGAAGTCCACAAGGTTATCCCCAGTCCCCGTCCATGGGACGTAGGCGAGTCTGTTGCCGGGCCTCAACCGATTGTTGAGCCCATTGTTCCATTGGGTAAGGCCCCTGTGGCGGATCCCCTATTATTGTCCTTGTGGTCGCGATTGCGCCTTGTGGGTACCCCCTCTATGGAGGAGTTTGTGGCGCAAACTCGTGGTGTGGAAGTGGCCTCCTTGGTAACGGTTCCGGCCGTAACCCCTGTAACCGAACTGCCTTCTCTGTGTGTCAGTGCAGGTCCGTCATCGGGAGCGTGCAATCCCTATCGTGAGCGCTGTGTGACAGGCTCTTCTGATGTTGTTCCGCCGCCCTGGTCGGCCGTGCCCAGGACCCCGGAAGCTCACCGAGAGATGACGAGCAGCCTCGGGACGATGGAAGCCTCAGAGTGCGATGCACCCACCCTGAGCCATCTCCCTCAGTCGGGTCGGAAACTCCAGTGGAGGGGAGGGCCGGGTCAGTGACGCCGTGGGACGGCAAACCTCCCAATAAGAAGAGAGCCAGGCGTTCTCCTTCTTCCTCCGACGGAGACCGATCTTCGGACGGGACCTCCTCGTAGAGTTCCTCCTCCAGTGAGAGGAGAAGGTGCAGGAGGTGCAAGAGAAACCCTTCGCGGTCATCCTCGAGATACTCTAGAAAACGTTCTAGGTCGTTCCGGAGCAGCACAGGCGCAGCAGGACCAGCAGCAGGAGGAACAGGCAGTATCGCAGGCATGGCAGTTCCCATTCACCAGGGAAGGCCGGTAACAGTTCCCCCGTGCCCACCGCAGCAGGGGCTGCTCGTGGGACAGGGGTCCCCGAGAGGAGAGCGGAGAGCGTGGTCGACTCTCGGGGCTCTCCAGCCGGTCAATCGGCCGCCCGCCCAGTGGCAGGCACCGTGCGGCCAAAAGTGGGTAAGGGTCCCCACACTGTAAAAAGTTCAAGGTACAGAAAGGGTATAACGATTGAGCTGGGGTTTATATACATGTAAAACACCCTAAGGCTCAAAAATACCCCTCTACAGCAGGAGACGGTATTTTTTGTGAATAATATACCCTCTATTGCACTTTGTCTTAAAATGGGCTTGGTAAGTTTGTGTGATCATGTCATGAAATGAACTTTTACTCTGTATTAAATCACCATATTATTACACTGATAGTGTAATGCACCAAAAAAGTTACTAACAACATATTGGTTTTGAGTTATGGATAGTTTTGAAGCAAGTTCCTACAAAATGCGGTACTTGGCAATTTGTATTGTTGCCGTCTCGAGATTCTTCGTGAGCCCGGGAATTTGGCGGGAAATTTCAGTGGCGTCTAGACTCTCGTCTGCTCTGCAGTGAAGATGAATTGCTCCAATTAGCGTCATCGGGATTATAATATCTACACTGCATTTTATCTGTTAATCAAGGTAAGAACACTAACTGTCCATCTATGCAAGCATAAACAGTGGTTACGAATAAAAATTGTCAGACATCATCATTAGTTTTGCATTCAGGCTGTGATAGTCTAAAAAATCATTATTACTAACACTGGGGAAAATAAGTAAGAAATTATCATTAGTACTTAATTATGAGAGAGAGAGAGAGAGAGAGAGAGAGAGAGAGAGAGAGAGAGAGAGAGAGAGAGAGAGAGAGAGAGAGAGCATCAAGCTGTCTGGGAGGGAAAAAAACCATAAACAACGTATTCAACTAAACGTTAATAGCATTACGAGTAGTCTGTAAGCAAACACTGACGCCAGTTTGACTAGAGGTAGCACAGTTAGGTTTTTATGCATATTTTTTCCTTTCTTTTCTATATATATATATATATATATATATATATATATATATATATATATATATATATATATATATATATATAAATATTTATATATATATATATATATATATATATATATATATATATATATATATATATATATATATATATATATATATATATATATATATATATTTAGGCACACACACACTAACAAATATTTTCTTTTCACAGATTTCTGCGTACGGTTTGCTTTGCAGCTTCTGTCATCACTCTTTATATGTTATATATATACTTTTGATTTTCAAGTGTAATGGAAATAATAAATTGATAAACCAAACTTTTAAAATCATTGACCTTATTACTTTATATACTTATAAGCTATAACTACACCTATATAATGGTGGAATAGATATTAATCATAAAATTATAATTAATATACACGGGTATTTATGTCGTATAGAATACGCTGTAAAAGGGTATTCTTTACCTACGATACACCCCTAAGTAAGGGTATCTCAAGTATATGTTATACCCTTGATATGGGTATATTGTAAAGGGTATATTATAGTTCTCATATACCCCGATAGGGTATGCTATTTTAACCACTAGAAATACCCTTTTTCTACCCCTTTTATACCCTTAATTTTTTAGAGTGCAGTGACGCCGCAGGGGGAGCCTGGAGGTGTGAGCTCCCCAGGCGTGGTGAGGCCCCATTCGAGTGAGGCAGGCAAGCCCATGATGGCTCCTCCCCCACCAGAGGCGCTCCTTGATACGGGTCTCCCCGCTTGGGTGGAGCCCTCGGCTACCCCCGCAGATTCGAAGAGCGAGCCCCACCGTGAGGATGAGTACCCGGTGGAGGAGGATGATGATGTGGGTGACCTGGTGTTGCCAAACGCAACACCGGAGGAAACATCAATGATCGGGAGGGTCCTAGCCTTGATCCGGGCCCAGAACAACCTGAGTGAGGCGGAAGAGTCCAGGGATCTGGACTTCGCCACGGCGGTGGACAATGCCCTTGGTACGGTGCCTAAGGAGTCCCGGCCCAATGTCAACCTGTACTCGGTTGACTCTCTTAAGGCCAAGAAGTTGGTCAACTTGTTCGTGGCAGCGCCCAAAAATTCCCTCAAGGACAGGAAGGTTCTACACCCCTGATGGCTCTTCGGGTGCCCCATGGACATGGGAGAGTCAGTGGCCGTGCTGGCGCAGGGCAGGTAGGACGAAAGGTCCATTTTAACGTTCCTCACTTTCTCGTTACATGAGGCCCTGTCGATGGAGGCCTCCCTTTGGTCCCTGGCCCACGCCATGTCCTGGTTGTACTTGTTGTCTGCGGCAGTGGCCACTTTCCACCCCAACCATGATCTATCCAATGAAGCAGACCTGAACCTCTTCCGAGAGCTTCTCCGGTCCGGGGCCTAGGCCATTAAGTTCTCCTTCGTGCAAGCTTAGAATCAGGGCACCAACTGGGTCCTGTGGAGGAGGGATTCGGTCCTGAGCAAGTTGGCTCAAAGGATCCCGGACAGAGATGCAATGTTGCTTAGGAACTCCCCAGTGGAAAAGGAAGGTCTGTTTCCAGAGAACCTGGTGGAGCAGACGATGGAGAGACTCGTGAAGGAAGGCAGGGCCCACAGTGATTTTCCTCACCCACAACAGGCTCCCAAGAAACCCCCAAAGCCCTTCGTGAAACGGCCCTTGTCTTCCCCCCAGCAGCAACCGAACACCTCCCCCAGGTCCTGGGACTCTTCCCACCAGCCCTCCCTCAAGGCCCCTCAAGGATTCTTGGGACCCTTCAAACCCAGGTCCTCTTCCTCCAGGAGAATTCTGGAGCCAACCCATGGACAGTGCGTGTTCTGAAGGAAGGCTACCGGATCCCGTTCCTGGACGACACCCCTCCCCTGGTAAGGGACCCGGGCGCGGACACTTTTGCATCCCGGAACTCCTCCCACAAGGAAGCCCTCCAGGCGGAGATCTCCGCCATGTTGCTCAAGGGCGCCCTCCAACCGGTGTCAGACAACTCCCCGAGCTTCTACAGCAGACTCTTACTAGTCCAGAAGTCCTTGGGGGGTTGAAGGCCCGTGATAGACCTCTTGGCCCTGAACAAATCTATCAGGAAGACCCGATTCAAAAGGGAGACTCCAAGGTCGGTCTTGGCGGCAATAAGGGAAGGGGACTTTATGATTTCTCTGGAGCTGAAGGATGCCTACTTCCAGATCCCTGTCCATCCTCAAGCAGGATGTACCTCAGGCTGAAGTGGGGGCAGGTAGCTTACCAGTTCACCACCCTATGCTTCGGCCTATCCACGGCCTCTCAGGTTTTCACAAGAGTGTTCTCCCTGGTGTCAGAGTGGGTGCACAAGCACAACTTCCGACTCCTTCGTTACCTAGACGATTGGTTGCTGGCTTCAGTGTCAAAGGGACTCTTTGAGCAGCAACGGAACGTTCTGTTAACCTTCTACCGGGAGCTGGGTATTGTGGTAAATATTGAGAAATCCCAGCTGACACCAGTAAGAAGAACGGTATACTTGGGGATGAAGCTGGACGCAACCTTGGCGAAGGCCTTCCCCTCCGAGGAGCATATCAGGAACCTTAGGGAGATTTCCAGGCCATTCCTCCAGGGCCTCCCTATGTGGGCCAAGGACTGGCAGAGGCTACTGGGTCACCTGGCCTCCCTAGAGAAACTGGTCCCTCAAGGCAGGATCAAGCGGAGGCCCCTTCATTGGAATCTAAAAGACCCCGCTGTCCCCCGAAGGGAGGGTGGCCCTACAGTGGTGGGACCTGCCGGAGAACTCCAGGCGTGGCACCCCGCTGACGGATTCGCTCCCGGAGATGTTGCTCTTCACGGATGCCTCCAAGGAGGATTGGGGCGCCCACCTGGCCTCTCACACAGCACAAGGAGAGTGGTCGAAGGCAGAGAGAGCTCTCCACATCAATGTCCTGGAGATCTTGGCCATTCAGAGGGCCCAGTCAATCTTCGAAGGGGAGCTAGAGGGCAGGACGGTAGCCCTGATGTGCGACAACGCCACAGTGGTGGCATATGTCAAGAAACAGGGAGGCCTTCGCTCCAGGGAGCTCTGCCTCATAACAGAAAATATCCTGGAATGGGCCGAGAGGAGACACATAAACCTCACGGCGCAGTTTATTCCAAGAAAACGAAACGTCATAGTGGATGGTCTCAGCAGGAAGGGCCAAGTCCTAAGCGCTGAATGGTCCCTGAACCCTCAGGTGGCCAGGGAAGTCCGGGAGAGGTGGGGTTCCCTGGTTATAGACTTGTTCACGACGAAACTGAACGCGAAGCTCCCAGTCTTCTGCTACCCTGTGCCAGACCCAGGGGCCGAGATGGAAGATGCATTTCAGCACCCCTGGGACAACATGGACATCTATGCCTCCCCATCCGTTGGGGTCCTCAGGAAGGTGTTGAACAGTCTCCTCCGGTCCAGGGGCACGAAGATGACCCTAGTGGCTCCTTGGTGGCCCGAGAGGGAGTAGTTTGCCGACCTTCAGGCTCTAGCGTCATATCCCCCTTGGCCTCTTCCTCTAAGAGAAGACCTCCTGTGTCAGTCGCAATTCCTAAAGTTCCACGAAAACCCGCAGGTGCTCTCCCTTCACGCATAGCAACTATCAAGAGCCTGCTGAAGAGGGATGGTTTCTTAGGTTCAGTGGCCTCCTACATTGCGAAAGTCCTCAGCCCTAGTGTATCAGGCCAAGTGGGCTACCTTTGGCAAATGAATAGTAAGGGAGTGAAGCCACTGAAGGCGTCCATTCCCCTGATAGCAGACTACCTAATCTTCCTTAGGATGGAGAAGAAGGTCTCGGTACCAGCCGTCAAAGGAATTAGGGCTGCCCTGGGGCAGGTCTTCAAGCTGAAGGGCCTGGACTTAGGGGCCTTGCATCAGTTATCCATGCTGATCCGCAACTTCGAGCAGTCATGCTCCCCGCAAGCCTCCAGGATCCCCGCTTGGGATGTCGCCAGGGTCCTGGACTCCTTGAAGAGAGCCCCGTTCGAGCCCCTGAAGGATACCTTGGACAGGGAGCTCACGTTGAAGACAGTCTTCCTGTTGGCCTTGGCATCCTCTAAGAGGGTGAGCAAACTGCACGGACTCTCCAGCGAGGTCTCCCACTCCAAAGGTTGGAAGGACGTCTCGTTTAGATTCTCTCTGTTCTTCGTGGCGAAGATGCAGAACCCCTCGGTGGTGGATTCAAGGTTTGAGTAGTTCTCTGTTCCGGCGATAGCTTCCTCGGTAAGAGCAGTCAGTAAGTACTTGAGTAGAACGGCCAGGTACCATCTGGGTCTCTCCTTCCTCTTCATCTCCACGGGTTTGGTCAAGAAGGTAGTGTCGAGGAATGCCTATCTTCTTTTGGTTGCGAGAGGTCATTAGGAGGGCTTATGAGACTTCCGGAGTGTCTCCCCCAATCATGCTAAGCCTCACAACATCAAGGGCTTGGGTACCTCATTGTCCTTCTTCAAGAACACGGCATTTTCTCAGATCTTAAAGGCCAGAGTCTGGAAGAGGCAGTCTACCTTTACAGCCCATTACTTAACCCTGGATAGGTACGGTCCTCGGACACCCCTTTAAGGGTATACTCGGACGCGAACGACCCCGACGCCAAAAAAAATTCTTGAAAAATCAGTTTTTGCAGTAACCTCCTTTTTTCTTTTGCCAAAAAAAACTTCAATGAATGCTCAAAACAACTGTAAAGATAAATACTACTCATCTGCAGAAAAACTATTTATTATAAATATTTTAAAAAATTAAGTAGAAAAAAAAAGACCTGACATAAAAATTCATAAAAAAAAAGTTTATACATATATACACAAATCCTTTTAGGAATTGATTCTTGAATGTTTAGGACACATCTTGATGTATTTTGGATGAAGTCAGACCCATGGAGGTGAAGATCTGAAATGAGAAAAAAAGGGTAACTTTTTTTGGCCAAAAAAAATTGTCCAAATTTCAGGAATTTTTTGGGGTACCCAAATGAAATAGGAAGTGGCTAATTTTTTTAGGGAATAAACATATGTTATCCTAAAATAGAAATATGTAAAAAAATCTTCATTATTTTGTAAATTACATTTATATCAGGGGCCATATCTAAAGGTAATTTTTTGAGTACTTGGAAATTTCGTAAAAAAATACATATATTTAATATATAATATGATATTTATGCAGGTAAAAATATACCAAAATATCACAAATTCTATAGGGAACAAGAATATATATAGATAGGGCAGCTTACGCTTCGGATATGTCCACAAAATGGCCGCCAACCACACTGACTCAGACTCCCTAATCTGCCACTTGAAATGTAGGAAGGGTATGTCAATTTCAAGGTGTTATTTACTAATCTAATTATTATTGGATATGCATAAAAATTGTATGGTGGGTTGCTGGATAATTGTCGATTATTTTACGACTATAAAATTAAAATTCTGACCCAAAAAATTTCTTTTGAAGGGAAATAAAATCGAAAAAAAAAATGTAAAACAATATTTTAGCTAAAAAAATTTGATGATATTCAATCAAAAAAAAAGTAAACAAAATTTTCCGACAAATAAACATCTAGAGGAATCATTACTCTGTGATAGTTCCTTAGTACGTAGTAATTTTGAAAGAATTGGGAAAAAACGAAAAAATGGCAATCACCGGAAAATCGAACACATACCTATATATACGCCATATCTGGCTAAAAAAAAGATAGGCATGGGTAGCCAGATCATCTAGAAACACTTTCCAACACTATAAAAATATGAGTTTTGCGACACTACTTGCCAATTCCTTACGGTAACATGACTAAGCAAAAAAATGCAAAACAAATAAAAAGGGGCACTCGTGGAAAAATGGCCATTCTAATATACGGCATTTCAGAAAAAAAAAAAATTTCAGCCATGTGCTAGGCAAACTATCAAGGCATATTTTCCGACAAATAAACATATAAATGAAATATTACTCTGTGATAGTTCCTTAGTACGTAGTAATTTTGAAAGAAATGGGAAAAAACGAAAAAATGGCAATCACAGGAAAATCGAACACATACTTATATATACGCCATATCTGGCTAAAAAAAAAATAGGCATGGGTAGCCAGATCATCTAGAAACACTTTCCAACACTATAAAAATATAAGTTTTGCGACACTACTTGCCAATTCCTTACGGTAACATGACTAAGCAAAAAAATGCAAAACAAATAAAAAGGGGCACTCGCGGAAAAATGCACAACATTCTTATATACGGCATCTCAGATAAAAAAAAAGACATGCACGTGTTAGCCCAACCATCAAGGCACACTTTCTAACACATAAACATGAAAAAAAAATCAATAATATACGGCAATTCCTTACTACGTAGTAATTTTTACAAATATTGAAAAAAAAACAGAAATTGGCAACCGCAGTTAAATACCCAATATACCAATAACTACGTCGTATCTGACAAAAACAAAATCACGCATGGGTAGCCAGATCATCTAGACACACTTCCCAACATTAAAAAAGCAAAAGTTTTACGACACTATTTCGCAATATCTTACGGAAAAATGACTTGGCAAAAAAATTAAAAAAAATTAAAAAGGGACACTCGCGGTAAAATGCCCGACATTCTAATATACGACATCTCAGATAAAAAAAAAGACATTCACGTGTTAGCCCAACCATCAAGGCACACTTTCTAACACATAAACATGAAAAAAAAATGAATAATATACGGCAATTCCTTACTACGTAGTAATTTTTACAAATATTGAAAAAAAACAGAAATTGGTAACCGCAGTTAAATACCCAATATACCAATAACTACGTCGTATCTGACAAAAACAAAGTCATGCATGGGTAGCCAGATCATCTAGACACACTTTCCAACACTAAACAAGCAAAAGTTTTACGACACTATTTGGCAATATCTTACGGAAAAATGACTTGGCAAAAAAATGAAAAAAAATGAAAAAGGGGCACTCGCGGTAAAATGGTCCTCGTGGTGATGAACGACATTTTAACTAAAAAAAAAAAACATGCACATGGTAGCCAAACAATCCACCAAGACTTTCCACAACTGATAACCTATACAAGTTGCACCATTCTACGACAATTTCATAATACGTAATAACTTTGATAATTATGCAAACTACCTCAGAAGGGTAAACTCGGACGCGAACGACCCCGACGCGTCTCAGAAATCGGGGAAGGAGTACAGCTACAGCAATGCACATCTGGACACTACTAGAGCGTGTAGGGGAGACACCTCCTGCAGGTCGATCACCCACAAATTCAGTCACAGGGGTGAGTCACGTGAGAAAAACCTGTTTTTTTTTGACGCTCGGGGTCGCAAACGACCCACCGTACCTATCCAGGGTTAAAGAACGTTACAAGAAAGACAATAGATACCTTCTCGTTAGGTCCTGTGGTGGCAGGTCTTCAGCAGGTGTGAAGGTCCTACGAGGTTCCATCGCGGTAGGGTTAGTGATGCACACACGTTCCCCCTATCCTTCCTGAACCCCTCCTACCTACCCCCCCCCCCCCCCCCGCGTTCCCTATGCCCTTGGAGCTGGAGGAATGAATGTGAGATTGAATAGGTGAGTTATCAATTGGTTGTTGGGTGTATTATTTATGTGTGGTATGTGATTCTCATCCCCTCGGGTGTGCCCATCCATCTACCATGGGCTTCTTGCCCCTGAGGTCAGGGTGGTCCTGGTCCCAGTTCACCCCCACCTCCTAAGTCTGAGTGTCCTAAGAAAGTAGTTTGAGGTAAGTATTTCTTGTCGGAACAAATCAGAAATTTTAAGTAATTTCTATTTTTCCTAACAATACTTACCTCGAACTACTTTCGGGTTATTGACCTCCCGTCCGTCCCCTGGTGAACAGGTACTCAGAGTTTGGGTGAAGTTTGGAGCAAGAACTGAGGATCCAAGGTCAAGATGGCGCCTGGCTGCGAACCGTACCTCCTTCGCAGCTCGGGTCGGCGGCTGGGCATTGTGGGGGGTGGGATTTGAATAATTTTCGTCGGAGCGTAGTGGTTTTACCAGTCCTTCTAAGAAAATAGTTTGAGATAAGTATTTATATTTTTGTCATCAGAGTAGTAGGAAATCAACTCTGCGTTATGCTGAAAGCAGCCAGCCCACACGAGGATATTTCCGAACAGTGTTTAACTAGGGTGGCCGTTGCCATATTAACTGACGTCATGACTTCGACTCGCTATTCAATATCGTTCATCAGTATCATAATATTTTTGGCAATGATTCGAAATTATAATTACGTTGTATAGACCCATTTGTTATGTTATTCGATATAACATTCAACCAGAAGAGTTTTTCGCTAAAATAATGACTTTTGGAATAATTTGTAAATTTTTGATCAGACAGGAAAACCTTACTCGGGCACATTTCACGAGTACAATAATAATTCATTTTCTTAAAATAGCATAGCAACAATTGGTATGCAGCAGTTCAGCATATTTCAACATTATTTCTTTCTGTCCGTTAGTTCTCTCTCTCAAACCTTACACTAGTCATCCACTATGGTTTTATGAGTTAACCAATCACAGAGTGCTTGTTTCACGCATGTAATGATATCATTTTAGCAAATCTCTTTTTAATCAAAGAACCCTCACAGAAAATACCTAAGTCGACAATTGAGAGAGAGAGAGAGAGAGAGAGAGAGAGAGAGAGAGAGAGAGAGAGAGAGAGAGAGAGAGAGAGAGCATTAAGTGACCTGTCTATAGAATCTACAAAATACAGTAGTAGTAATTTGTGGGGGCAAACACTCACTTACCTTAGAGGCCCAGATAAACTGTCAATCATGATTGTACAATCTTCGAGATTGCGCAGTGTTTAGCCCTACACTACTAACAAGTTTGTGCAATCATTAGTTGACTTCTAAAGCTTGTGGCGGCGTGACGATGAGCAAAGAGGCAGCATGTATAGGCATTATTCTGGCTTTAGACGATGAGGAAGAAAGTAAAAGTAAGAAAAAAAAGATATGGATGGAAGAGTTGTTCAGAAAAAGAAGTAAATTCTACAGGAGTTGCTCCTCTCTGCCCATGCAGATTACGAAAATTATCTACGCATGGAAAGAGAAACTTTCATGGATTTGCTAGGAATGACTACGCCCCTCATACAAAAAATGGATATCAAGCTTAGGGATTCCATTTCAGCATGTGAAAGGCTTTCTAATCCTCTAAGATTCTTGGGTACTGGACAAACATTTCAGGAAGTAATGTTCACCACAGCTATCTCTCCACAAAGCCTTGGTGGTATCATCATGGAAACCTGTAGTGCTATTTGCTCTGTATTAATGGAATATATTAAGGTAGGTTAAATAAGGTGCAGATAAAAAAATTATTTATTAATAAGAGTTAGACTACTAAATGACAAATTCTTTAACACCATCACCAAATACATAAGAAAATATATTTCCCCTTGGGAACAAAAACAAAAAAAAGGGGGGGGGGGGATCCTGATGCCAATATGCCATAATGTATTTAGTTTTCCAAGCTGTACTGGGGATCATTCAAAAGGTCTGACATTGTTGTGTAAACACGGATTCCAGTCGTATCTTTTATATTTCAGATTATAATATTACCTCAACTTGTGGATGCTCCGCTATCAGAGGACAGTGCAGAGATGGTCGTGGAAGTAATGTTCACCACAGCTATCTCTCCACAAAGCCTTGGTGGTATCATCATGGAAACCTGTAGTGCTATTTGCTCTGTATTAACCCTGGATAGGTACGGTGGGTCGTTTGCGACCCCGAGCGTCAAAAAAAAACAGGTTTTTCTCACGTGACTCACCCCCGTGACTGAATTTGTGGGTGATCGACCTGCAGGAGGTGTCTCCCCTACACGCTCTAGTAGTGTCCAGATGTGCATTGCTGTAGCTGTACTCCTTCCCCGATTTCTGAGACGCGTCGGGGTCGTTCGCGTCCGAGTTTACCCTTCTGAGGTAGTTTGCATAATTATCAAAGTTATTACGTATTATGAAATTGTCGTAGAATGGTGCAACTTGTATAGGTTATCAGTTGTGGAAAGTCTTGGTGGATTGTTTGGCTACCATGTGCATGTTTTTTTTTTTAGTTAAAATGTCGTTCATCACCACGAGGACCATTTTACCGCGAGTGCCCCTTTTTCATTTTTTTTCATTTTTTTGCCAAGTCATTTTTCCGTAAGATATTGCCAAATAGTGTCGTAAAACTTTTGCTTGTTTAGTGTTGGAAAGTGTGTCTAGATGATCTGGCTACCCATGCATGACTTTGTTTTTGTCAGATACGACGTAGTTATTGGTATATTGGGTATTTAACTGCGGTTACCAATTTCTGTTTTTTTTCAATATTTGTAAAAATTACTACGTAGTAAGGAATTGCCGTATATTATTCATTTTTTTTTCATGTTTATGTGTTAGAAAGTGTGCCTTGATGGTTGGGCTAACACGTGCATGTCTTTTTTTTTATCTGAGATGTCGTATATTAGAATGTCGGGCATTTTACCGCGAGTGTCCCTTTTTAATTTTTTTTAATTTTTTTGCCAAGTCATTTTTCCGTAAGATATTGCGAAATAGTGTCGTAAAACTTTTGCTTTTTTAATGTTGGAAAGTGTGTCTAGATGATCTGGCTACCCATGCATGATTTTGTTTTTGTCAGATACGACGTAGTTATTGGTATATTGGGTATTTAACTGCGGTTGCCAATTTCTGTTTTTTTTTTCAATATTTGTAAAAATTTACTACGTAGTAAGGAATTGCCGTATATTATTGATTTTTTTTTCATGTTTATGTGTTAGAAAGTGTGCCTTGATGGTTGGGCTAACACGTGCATGTCTTTTTTTTTATCTGAGATGCCGTATATTAGAATGTTGGGCATTTTCCGCGAGTGCCCCTTTGTATTTGTTTTGCATTTTTTTGCTTAGTCATGTTACCGTAAGGAATTGGCAAGTAGTGTCGCAAAACTTATATTTTTATAGTGTTGGAAAGTGTTTCTAGATGATCTGGCTACCCATGCCTATTTTTTTTTTAGCCAGATATGGCGTATATATAAGTATGTGTTCGATTTTCCTGTGATTGCCATTTTTTCGTTTTTTCCCATTTCTTTCAAAATTACTACGTACTAAGGAACTATCACAGAGTAATATTTCATTTATATGTTTATTTGTCGGAAAATATGCCTTGATGGTTTGCCTAGCACGTGGCTGAAATTTTTTTTTTCTGAAATGCCGTATATTAGAATGGCCATTTTTCCACGAGTGCCCCTTTTTATTTGTTTTGCATTTTTTTGCTTAGTCATGTTACCGTAAGGAATTGGCAAGTAGTGTCGCAAAACTTATATTTTTATAGTGTTGGAAAGTGTTTCTAGATGATCTGGCTACCCATGCCTATCTTTTTTTTAGCCAGATATGGCGTATATATAGGTATGTGTTCGATTTTCCGGTGATTGCCATTTTTTCGTTTTTTCCCAATTCTTTCAAAATTACTACGTACTAAGGAACTATCACAGAGTAATGATTCCTCTAGATGTTTATTTGTCGGAAAATTTTGTTTACTTTTTTTTGATTGAATATCATCAAATTTTTTTAGCTAAAATATTGTTTTACATTTTTTATTTTCGATTTTATTTCCCTTCAAAAAAAATTTTTGGGTCAGAATTTTAATTTTATAGTCGTAAAATAATCGACAATTATCCAGCAACCCACCATACAATTTTTATGCATATCCAATAATAATTAGATTAGTAGATAACACCGAAATTGACATACCCTTCCTACATTTCAAGTGGCAGATTAGGGAGTCTGAGTCAGTGTGGTTGGCGGCCATTTTGTGGACATATCCGAAGCGTAAGCTGCCCTATCTATATATATTCTTGTTCCCTATAGAATTTGTGATATTTTGGTATATTTTTACCTGCATAAATATCATATTATATATTAAATATATGTATTTTTTTACGAAATTTCCAAGTACTCAAAAAATTACCTTTAGATATGGCCCCTGATATAAATGTAATTTACAAAATAATGAAGATTTTTTTACATATTTCTATTTTAGGATAACATATGTTTATTCCCTAAAAAAATTAGCCACTTCCTATTTCATTTGGGTACCCAAAAAAATTCATGAAATTTGGACAATTTTTTTTGGCCAAAAAAAGTTACCCTTTTTTTCTCATTTCAGATCTTCACCTCCATGGGTCTGACTTCATCCAAAATACATCAAGATGTGTCCTAAACATTCAAGAATCAATTCCTAAAAGGATTTGTGTATATATGTATAAACTTTTTTTTTATGAATTTTTATGTCAGGTCTTTTTTTTTCTACTTAATTTTTTAAAATATTTATAATAAATAGTTTTTCTGCAGATGAGTAGTATTTATCTTTACAGTTGTTTTAAGCATTCATTGAAGTTTTTTTTGGCAAAAGAAAAAAGGAGGTTACTGCAAAAACTGATTTTTCAAGAATTTTTTTTGGCGTCGGGGTCGTTCGCGTCCGAGTATACCCTTAAAGGGGTGTCCGAGGACCGTACCTATCCAGGGTTAATGGAATATATTAAGGTAGGTTAAATAAGGTGCAGATAAAAAAATTATTTATTAATAAGAGTTAGACTACTAAATGACAAATTCTTTAACACCATCACCAAATACATAAGAAAATATATTTCCCCTTGGGAACAAAAAAAAAGGGGGGGGGGGATCCTGATGCCAATATGCCATAATGTATTTAGTTTTCCAAGCTGTACTGGGGATCATTCAAAAGGTCTGACATTGTTGTGTAAACACGGATTCCAGTCGTATCTTTTATATTTCAGATTATAATATTACCTCAACTTGTGGATGCTCCGCTATCAGAGGACAGTGCAGAGATGGTCGTGGAAGACCTACTTTGAATATTATTTTCATTAATCTTAACACTGTGTCTATGCATTGTAGTTAATTTTGCCTCAAAAAGAATATCTTTAATAGCTTTCCTGGTATATATTTGCTGTTCTGCACTAATTTCCCTAGATTCTTGAGCCTAGCTCTTGGCAAAAATATCAATGGGGTTGTTACTTTGCTCGAGATGTGAGCATGTAAGTGAGAGTGCTTCATAACGTTTACTCTGCATTTCCAATTTCTATATTTTCTTTGTGACGTCTGAATCTACCTGCTGTGACTCATTGCCTAATGTGGAGGGGTCTTGCAAAACATAAAGGGAGATTACTATGAATATTTTCATTTCTTTAGGCTTCATAAAAAAAAAAAATGAGAAATCTTAAGATTTCTATTGGTTACTATCTAATTTCTTGGTGCATGCAGGACCGACCTCTGCCAGGCTAGGAAGTATGATAAATTAAAAATTCCAGTCAGGCAAAGTGGTCAGGTCAAAATAGCCTAATACACCCATGAAATAAAATATAGCCTTTACATTTTCCTAAAATTTATTCAAAGTATTGATCACGATAATGATGGTTGATAGGATGAAAATGATGTATGGATATTTACGAGTATATCAATCTTATTCGTTCAGATCCCTAAAACAACAAATGAATGGCTTGAAGTAGCTACAGCATTTGAAAAGACTTGGCATTTTCCCCATTGCATTGGGGTAATCGATGGAAAACACGTGCAAATCAAGAAACCCATTAGATCTGAATCATATTATTTTAACTGTAAACATACATTTAGCATTGAGCTTATGGCTGTTGTTAACGCTCACGATGAATTTACGATGGTTGATGTAGGTGCCAATGGTAGAGTGTCAGATGCTGGAGTGTTTGCTAACACAAAATTTGGTAAGAAAATGAAAGAAAAGAAATTAAGTATCCCAGAGCCAACCATTTTACCCGGCTGCCCTGACGCTATTGTAACGAGCTGAGAGAAGGTTGTGAACTCAAAGGCAGTGTGAAAGCAACTAAGTTAGTTTATTGTAGAACACTCTCCTTTATATACAAAATCTCAAAGCAACAAGAATTTTCATGTTGAGAAATCGACAATGTTACAGAGGAAAAAAGCAGACATGATTTTTCAGGTTCATTTTAGTGCGAGGGGAGAGCGAAGATACAAGCACAAAATGAACTATGTACGATCGTGTGACACACGGTTGGTACATGGCTCCCCCCCTAAAAATGACATACTGTACATGTTAAATAAGGCGCCCTGATCTAGAGAGGCGAACTGTAGGCGGGTCATCTGGCAGAAGATAAGCAGGTTTTAGACGATCAATGGAGACCCAGTCTTCTTTGCCACGAATGTTTAGTAGGAATGCTTTCGGACTGCGTTGGATCACAAGGAAAGGGCCCGTGTAAGGGGGCGTTAGCGGTGGCTTGCTAGTGTCGTTGCGCAGGAAGACGTGCATTGCAGAGTGCAAGTCTTTTGGTATGTGATACTTCGCTGGGGGCTTGTAAGTCTGGCGGCATGGAGTAAATTTTCCCACGACGTGACGTATGCGCTGGAAATCGTTGTAGGATGTTGTAGAAGGAAAAACTTTGGCAGGGACGACCAACGGGTCGCCATACACCATTTCAGCTGCCGAGACATCCAGGGCGTCTTTAGGAGTGGTCCTTAGTCCCGGGAGGACCCAGGGAAGCTGAGTAAACCAGTTGGAATCCTTGCAGCAGGACATCAAAGCTGCTTTGAGGGTGCGATGAAAACGTTCAACCATTCCATTGGCAGCGGGGTTGTAGGCCGTTGTCTGATCTAGGGTGATGCCAAGGAGATTCGCTAATGGTGTCTACAATTGAGAGGTGAAAGTGGTTCCCCTGTCAGAATTAATATGCTCAGGGATACCAAATCTTGCAATCCATCCAGAGAGTAAGGCAGATGTACATGAGGCGGACGTTGCAGTTTCCATGGGAATGGCTTCAGGCCAACGAGTGGAGTGGTCGATGACGGTAAACAGGTAACGATGTCCTTGTGATGTGGGTAGGGGGCCTACAATGTCGACGTGAATGTGTGCGAAACGACGCTGAGGTTGGGGAAAGGTGCCCACTCCGGAATCCGTGTGTCGATGTACTTTGGAAGTTTGCCCAGAAGTACAGGCGCGGACCCAATCCTTAGCATCCTTAGAAATGCCGTGCCAAATGAACTTTGCCTTCAGCAGCTGTGCAGTAGAACGGCACGAGGGATGTGAAAGGCCGTGAATGAAATCAAACACCTGCCGTCGCATGGGAGCAGGAATCCAAGGTCGCGGTCTACCAGTACTGACGTCACAGACGAGGGTGGTGTTGGAGTCTTCGAGGGGAAAGTCTTCCCAACGGAGGGACGTGCAGGATGTCCTACATGCTTGATACTCTGGATCCTGTTGTTAGGCTTCAGCAAGGGCATTGTAATCCAATCCCAGTTGAACGGCAGCCAACGTGTTTCTTGACAGGGCATCGGCAACGGGATTCATTTTCCCAGGGACGTATTGAAGGGTGCAATTGTATTCAGCTACGGCGGAGAGATGTCGGCGTTGCCGGGCGGACCAGGCATCAGACTGTCGAGTAAAGGCGTGCACCAGAGGCATGTGGTCTGTGCGAATGACGAAGGGCGTACCTTCTAAGAAATGGCGAAAGTGACGGACTGCCAAGTGCACCGCCAGCAATTCTCGATCAAAGGTAAAATAACCCGATTCTGCCTTGGACAGTTTTCTGCTGAAGAAGGGCAATTGGCGGGGCGATCCGTTGACCACCTGCTCGAGTACTGCACCAATAGCAACGTTGCTGGCATCGGTGGAGAGAAGGAGAGGGGCATGTGGGATAGGAAAAGTGAGAGCCGCAGCAGTTGATAGGGCCTTCTTTGCATTGCAGAAGGCTGCTTCTTGAAGAGGACCCAACTTCAGGTCCTTTGGCTTGCCCTTGAGGGAGGCGTAGAGGGGAGCAAGAGTGGCGGCAATGGCTGGCAAAAAACGGTGATAATAGTTGATCATGCCCATGAATTCCTGCAGAGCTTTGACGGCCGAGGGCACGGGGAAGTTCTGAACGGCTGCTACCTTCTCAGGGAGGGGTGGACTCCTTCAGGAGTGATGCGGTGCCCTAAGAACGACACTTCATTGGCGCCAAAGGTACACTTATCGTACCGGACTACATGGCCATTTTGTTGCAGGCGGTCGAGCACGATGCACAGGTGATGGAGGTGTTCCTCTTTTGAGGAGGAGAACACAAATATGTCGTCCACATAACATGGAGGTCCCCCAAGATGCCATCCATGAGACTTTGAAACGTGGCCCCAGCATTACAAAGGCCAAAAAAGGAGTAATTGAAGCTGTATGTACCAAACGGAGTGGTGATGGCAGTCTTGGGGATGTCTTCTGGGTTCATAGGCACCTGATAATACCCCTTCAGGAGGTCGAGCGTAGAGAAAACCTTTGCTTTGTGCAGGTAGGAGGTCACATCGGCAATGTTTGGGAGGGGGTAGTGATCCGGTTCTGTTTGCATGTTCAGGCGCCTGTAATCCCCGCACGGACGGAGAGAGTCGTCTTTCTTCAGAACGATGTATAAGGGTGACGACCATGGGCTGGAGACCTTTTGGCAAAGGCCCATTTCCTCCATTTCGACGAACGTCTGTTTGGCGGCTGCCAATCGTTCCGGTGCCAGATATCTGAATTTTGCGAAGACTGGGGGTCCCGTCGTCTTGATATGGTGATAAATACCGTGCTTGGCAGGAACTGTGGGCGTTTGGCGAAGTTCTGGACGGAAAACTTCCGGGTACGACGTGAGGAGGTGGCCGTAGGCATCCATGGGTGCGCTAATGTGGAGAGCGAGGTTAGAGGGGCCGGGTTGAAGAGGTGTCGACAAGTACGAGTCTGAGTTGACCAATCGTCGGTGGGCGACATCGACCAGAAGGTGAAAATGAGAGAGGAAATCCGCACCGAGGATTGGCAATGTGACGTCAGCAACGAGAAACTTCCAATTGAATTTACCGTTTCCGAACGATAATGTGAGGTTCTTGTAACCGTAGGTGGGTATTGCAGATCCGTTGTCATCTATCAAGCGGACGTCGGCAGATGTAGACAGACTACGTCATGTCTTGAAGAGTTTCCCTGGCAAAAGAGAACGACAAGCACCCGTGTCTACCAAAAATCGCACGCCCGTTCCTGCATCATGTAAAAAGAAAAGATTAGAAACATGGGAGGCCACCGCCACGAGCGATGGCCTATTTACACGTTTTTTGGCCACTGACAATCCTTTGCACATTTCTTCGCAGCAGCCCCGAATCTGAAGTGGTAGTAGCAAAACTGCGGCGGATGGGAAGTAGTAAGTGGCTGCAGAAGTCGTTTGTTTGGGCGCGAGCGATTTGTGGGTGGTGGGTGGCTTTGTCGCTGCTTCGGCACGTCACGGTGTAGGCGTGTATGTCCTACGGCATTCATGTCAGCTTCGGTTGACGTTGAATAGGCATCCCCTTCGTCACGGGTGGAGGCTTTGATGGAGGTCTTAAAGTGGCTGTCCATAAGGCCGTCGGCTTTGGTCATCAAGTCCTTTATGGGTAAATTATCGACATCGGGTATGGCAGCACGTATAGGTCCGGGTAAACGGTGTATCCAAAGGGCACGAAGTAGGTTCACCTCACGAGGAGAGCCGTCTGCGGCAGGTTGAAGGCGAGTGATACTGCTCATTTCTCTGAGGGCAAGCGAAGCCCTTTGGTCCCCCAATGGTTGTTGCGAGAGCTGAAAAAGCTTTGTTTCACGGGCGGCTGGCGACGGCGAGTACTGCTGCAGAAG
>NC_090732.1:62248271-62253271 GCF_036898095.1 Palaemon carinicauda
AGAGGAGAATCTGTAAAGAATAGGCCAGACTATTCGGTGTATGTGTAGGCATAGGGAAAGAACCGTAACCAGAGAGAAGGATCCAATGTAGTACTGTCTAGCCAGCCAAAAGACCACATAAATCTTTAGCGGTAGTATCTCGATGGGTGGCTGGTGCCCTGGCCAGCCCACTACCTACAAATTAGGCAGAAAAATCTGTAATAAACCACAGTAAAGAGTATATCCACCGACACCATAAACAGTTAAACTAATTAACTTGTAACAGATGGTAAGGTTCTTGCACATAAATCTAACATAATTAGAGATTTGACCACAAACCTCCTAAAAATACATTTAATAATATTTTAGGAGTTCATGATGAAAGTAGTAATCAAGAAAGTTATCAGATTTGGAACGGCACTGGAGTTGAAAATATAATAATGTACGATATTAAAATACAGCATGCCATGAAAGAATTTTTATAACAATTACAGACAGATGCAGATTTAAGCCTAAGTAAAGGCAATACGTCTATATCTATGAACAGAGTAGTAGTTTATATGGAACATAAAAGCCAAGAAAATGAGCTGAATGTTAAAATAGCTGATGGAAGGGTACTTCATTACTATTTACAGTGGCCCAAAGCTCCAGGATTTGCTTAACTTACAGCAATTTTGTCAAATGTGTGTAAAAGGAGCATGAGGTTTATGTGTCTATTAATATTCCTTAGTGAGACAAGTGGGCAGATGGAACTATACACCTGAGCTCAAGCTAACATTGTGACACTTTTAATAAGATTTGTAGTGGTGGAACGTGTGGACAAAAACAACAAAATTCACCAAACTGTTTTGGTCCTCAGAAAATGAGCATAAGTTAAAAATGATTGATGGAACATCTACCCAATTCAGGCATGAAAAATCTGATTTCAATATCATCAGCTATATGTTGTGTCTGGTTTTCAACCAAAACAAGTATATACAGTAATACAGTTGCATTTGTTCTCCTTATCCTTTATTGTTGGAAACATCAACTGCAAAGTAGTATCACGATGAAGGGAGTATATGTCAGAATAACAGGCATATATATATAACAGTCTTTTCTCTTGAAGATCATTGTTTGCATCTCATGTCATTTCATGTAACCGCTAGATGAGGTTGTGTCATACATATTTAGCAAGGGCAAAGTAGCTGGAACAAAGAAAATTAGTAGTAACTACAGCTGGGAAACTATTAACATCCGAGGAGGCATTGATTTGTAACAATCATCATTTTTTTTCTGCCTCTTAACGGTAATAACTCACCTACAACAATGGCTGAATTTCTTTTCAAACTGTTCCTCCCCATGAAAGGTAACTGCAATCTGATCATCACAAAGAAAATTAACCAAGCCAGCCCGGAGCTTCTGCCACTAACAGATAAGGCTCTTTTCTACAACATTAGACAACTCTGTTTACAATTAATGATTAGGAAAGCTCCAAATAAGCAATGACCAACAGGTTAAACTAGTAGAGGTTAAGTGGACTTTCAAAGATGGTATACCTCATCCTTCAGCATGCAAAAGTGTCATGTACATTATTTTTCGAATGATAAGCTAATGACAAATTCAGAAATGTGCACACCTTATACCTTGAAAATAAGGCAGAAGAGACAAACGAGACAGAATACCTGGGTGACAGTGAATCAGATTGTAAGTGACTGAAGTTTTGACAAGAGGATGCAATGCGCATGTATTTCATACTTGTACATACATTGTAATGCGATTCCTTTTTTCTCTCTCTAACTCTCACACTAAAATTAGAAAAACCTGTTTAAGCTTGCCTTTTCAAGTTTCAGGCCATTGTTATCCTGAACCATTTTGTATATAAGCATATGATATGTTAATAAACCATTCATGTACAGCCTGTCTCTTGGTTAAGATCTTGTTGCTGTCTGCCACATTGGTGACTCAGAAGTAACCAGCTGCCTACCACCTTCTCGCTCACCTCTGCACCCTACACTTTGACAATGCCTCCCACAGAGCATGACTCTTCTATCCAAGCTGCATTAATGAAACTGCTGCGCTTCACCAGTAGAGAAGCGTTTGTCTGGTTTCAGAGCACCGAAGTTTCGTTTTGCATCAAGGGCATGCCTTGCTCAATAAGCAAAGCAGACACTGTCCCCGTGGCAATCACTGAGAACACTTTCCTGGAAATCTCAGATTCACTTTGTGACTAAGGGGATGCCCAAAATAGAGCATAACACCCTCAAGCTTCCTGTATAGCCAAGCTTTTTCAGATCTCTTAAAAACCGTTGGGGGACCAAAAGGCTCACTTGCCCTCAGGGAAATGACAAGTATCACTCACCTATAAACTAATGCAGATAGCTCCCCTTGGTAAGTGAATGTTTTTCATCCCCTTTGGTAAGAGGCCTACCCAAACCTGATCGAGCTTCCATCCCTGAACTTGATACCTTGCCCTTGAAGGGCCTGATGACTAAATTCGACACTCATATGAACAGCCGCTTCACCACCTTCAAGACCTGCATCAATGCCACCACTCCTGACGATGATCAGAAACATTCAACCTTTACCAAAATTTACGTGAATGTAGTATGACACAAACGCCTATCCCATGATATGCCAGAGCAGTGACAAAGGCGCCCACCACTAATATATAGGGCCCTTCACTCATGTCCTAACCAACGACCTCTGCAGCCACTTAATGACAACCATCATCCTCAGTTATGCTACTACTACTACTCCAGATTCGGGGCAGCTGCGAAGAAATTGGTGGTAGGCTGTCAGTGGGTAACTTATAAGTAGGCCATTACTTGTGGTGGTGGCCTCCCTTGTCACTAATCTTTTCTTTTTACATGATCTGCAATTTTTGGTAGGCATTGGTGCTTGCCATTCCCTTCTACCAATATCACTTTTCAGGACGTGACATAGTCAAATCCACCTGGTTGCTCCCAACAGATCTGAGATCTTCACCTACAGTAAAATAAATTCACACTATCGTTTGGGAGGGCCAAATACCATTAGAGGTTTCTTGTTGACAATGTAACATTGCCCATAATTGGAGTGGATTTCCATACCCATTCCCACTTCCTGGTTAACGTGGCTCATCACCGTTCAGTCAACGTAGACTCATAATTGTCGACATCTCTTTAACCTGACTTCTGCGACACTTGCATTCCACATCAGAGCACCCATGGATGCCTACGCCCACCTCCTTATATCATACCCAGAAGTTTTCCAATCGGATCTCTGCCAAAAGCCCACGGTCCCTGACAAGCACTGTATTTGTTACCACATCCAGACGATGGGACCCCAGTGTTTGACCCATTCAGGCACCTTGCCCCGGATCATTTGACAGTTGTTAAACAAACGTTCACCGAAAAAGAAGAAACGGGCCTTTGGCAAAAAGACTCAAGCCTATGATCATTACCCTTACACATCATCCTAAAGAAGGATGGCTCCATGGGCCCTTGTGGGGATAATAGGCATCTGAACATGCAGGCAGAACTGGATCAATAATCACTCCCCAACATCACCAATGTTGCATCCTACTTGCACAAAGCAAAGGTGTTTTCAACTCTTGACCTCCTGAAGTGATATTATCAGGTGTCTATGAACCCTGAAGACATCCATAAGACCGCCATCTCTACCTGTTCCGGCATATGCAAGTTCAATTAATCCAGTCTTGGTCTTTGAAATGCTAGGGCCACTTTTCAACGTCTCATGGGTGGCATCTTAGGGGACCTCCCATTATGAGTATGTTATGTGGATGACATACTTGTCTTCTCTTCCTCCAAAGATGAACACCTCCATAATCGACGCATCATTACTGACCACCTACAACAGAATGGCCTTGTAGCCTGGTATGGCAAAGTGTACCTTTGGTGCCAACGAAGTATCGTTTCTAGGGCACTATCCCTCTTTGGGAAGGTATAAGCTGTTCAGAACTTCCCCATGCTCTCGGCCATCAGTGCACTGCAAGAATTCTTGGGCGTGATAAACTAGTATAACTAGTTCTTACCAGCCATTGCCACCACTCTTGCCCCCTCTATGCCTCCATCAAGGGCAAGCCAAAAGACTTGATGTGGGGTCCCCTTCAGGAAGTGGCCTTCTGCAACAGAAAGAATGCCCTATCAACTGCTGCTGCTCTTACTTTTTCCGTGCCACATGCTCTTCTCCTTCTCTCCAAAGATGCAAGTGACGTCAGTATTGGTGTAGCACTCAAGCAGCTGGTCACCAGCTCGCCCCATACATTGGCCTTCTTCAGTAAAACCTGTCTAAGATGGAATCCGGGTACTCTACCTTCGACTGCAAATTGCTAGTATTGCACATGGATTTCTGTCACTTTCGCCTCTTCTGAGTACGCCCATCATCATTCGCACAGACCAAATACCCCTGGTACATACATTTTCTCGACAGTCCAATGACTCGTCTGCCCATCATTGCTGACATCTATCCACTGTGGCTGAATATAACAGCATCCTTCAACACATCCCTGGTGAAAAGAATCGGTTTGCCGATACCCTGTCAAGAAACACATTGCCTGCCATTCACCTGGAATTTGATATAAATGTCTTAGTAGAACCCCAATGATAGGAATCCAGGATATCAAGCCTGCAGGAAACTGTGCACATCCCTCCGTTGGGAAGACGTCCCCCTAAACGACTCTGATGCCACCCTCCTCTGTGAGGTCAGTACTGGTAGGCCACGCCTGTGGATATCTGCCCCCATGACCCGTCTGGTGTTCGATTTAATCCATGGCATCTCATATCCCTCATGACAGTCTACTGCACAGCTACTGAAAACAAAGTTCATTTGACACTGCATTACTAAGGATGCTAAGGATTGGGTCCATACTTCTACTCCATGCCAAACTTCAAAATTACATTGACACATGGATTTAGGAGAGGCCACCTTTCCTCAACTTCAGTGGTGTTAAGCCTAAATTCACGTCGATGTAGTAGGTCCACTACCCACATTACAAAGCCACTGTTACTTGTTTCCTGTCATTGACTGCTCCACTCATT
>NC_090732.1:62258271-62260771 GCF_036898095.1 Palaemon carinicauda
TTATTAAAGTACCTTTCAATTTTTCAAATGCATCCTGACACTCGTTATTCCACATAAATTTTACATCTTTCTTTAACAAATTTGTTAAGGGATTAGCAAGGTCAGAAAAATTCTTGATAAACTTCCTATAATAACCAACTAGACCCAAAAATCTACGAATACCTCTCTTGTTTCGAGGAGCTGGGAAGGCTGTAACTGCCTCAACATTCGCTCTCTTAGGAGCGATCTTACCCAAGCCAATTTCATGTCCTAAATAAACCACTTTTGCTTGAGCAAAATCACTCTTCTTTAAATTTATCACCAGACCAGCCTTCCTCAGCACCTCGAACAGCGCTCTTATCCTCTTAAGATGAGTTTTCCAATCATCACTGTAAATCACAAGGTCGTCAATATATACCACACAACCCTCCAGTTCACATGTAATAAAGTTCATCAGCCTCTGGAAGGTAGCGGCGGCATTCTTCATGCCAAATGGCATCACCTCGCATTCATAGAGGCCGTCACCCGTCACAAAGGCTGATATTTTCCTTGCCCGGGGTGTAAGACCGACCTGCCAATATCCTTTTAACAGGTCAAATTTACTTATATAACGAGCAGATCTCACTCTATCTATACAGTCTTCCACCCTGGGCAAGGGGAACGAGTCCGTTTTTGTTATAGAGTTGACCTTGCGGTAGTCAAAACACATCCTAGGCTGACCATCCTCCTTCCTAACCAAAACTACCGGGGAGCTCCAAGGACTGCAGCTCGGTTTAATGAGGTTATGGTCAAGCATGTATTTAACTTCCTTACTGACTATTTCTCTCTTGAGGGGGTTCAGTCTATAAGGACATTGCTTAATAGGCTGAGCATCCCCAACATCAACGTCGTGTTGCAAAATGTGAGTCCTACCAGGTGCATCCTGAAAGAGATCTTTGTATTCATTAATTAAATTAATTAGAGGTGCAGCTTTTTCTGCATCTAAGTGCCGAAATTTAGTATTCAGATTATTTAAAACATCAGAATTATTTTCCAAACCACTTGGGCTAACAGCAAATTTATCGCCCATGAACTGTTCATTTTCTACATTAACTACAGAAATAGGCACTACAGATTCTTCTACAGACCTGTCAATAAAAGATTTTATCATATTAACATGGCAAATACGGGTTTTTCTTCTCCTATCAGGAGTTTCAATCAGGTAATTTACATTGTTAATTTTCTTCAGAACCTTCCACGGACCTGAGAATTCCGCTTTCAGGGGATTGTCAGGCATAGGAAGTAAAACCAACACCTTGTCACCTACATTAAAAACCCTATCTCGTGTTTTAACGTCATACTTAGATTTCATCGAGGCCTGGGCTTTCGCCAAATGTTCCTGAGCAAATGACCGTGCTCTAAGCAATTTCTCCTGCAAATCTGAAAAATAATCCAATACGTTAACTTCGGGAGTCTCTCCTTCCCAGTGTTCTCTCACTACATCCAAAGGGCCTCGAACACAGTGACCAAAAATAAGCTGGAAAGGAGAGAGACCCATTGACTCATTGGGGATCGATCGTATTGCAAACAATGCATAAGGTAATTCCTTATCCCAATCATTCCCAGTCTCAAAACAAAATTTTCTTAGCACAGACTTCAAGGTTTGGTGGAACCTTTCCACCTGGCCTTGGCTTTCCGGGTGATACGGTGCAGACTTCACGTGTTTAATACCAAACTCATTCATTTTCCTTTCAAAATACCTACTCGTGAAATTAGTGCCACAGTCACTCTGAATTACCTTAGGAAAACCAAATCGGGTAAAGAAACCAACCAACACTTCAACCACCTTTTCGGACCGTATACTCCTCAATGGGATAGCCTCAGGGAAGCGAGACATTCTATCAACCATAGACAATATATATTCATTCCCACCGCGCGTCCGTGGCAGGGGACCCACTATGTCAATTATCACTTCCCGAAAGGGTTCGCCCACGGAGGGTATAGGAATTAAAGGAGCCTTGGGTATTTTCTGGTTAGGTTTCCCCACCAACTGGCACACATCACAAGATAATACGTGTCTCTTAATGTCCTTACGCATCCCAGGCCAAAAGAAATTTTCAGCAACCTTTTGAAAGGTTTTCCTAACACCAAAATGTCCCGACAAATCATTTTCATGTGCTAAATACATCAATTTATTTCGGTACCTTTCCGGGACAACCAATTGTCTGCACGACTCTACCTGATGGGCAGGTGCATTAGCCGACCTACTCAACCTGTAGAGCAAACCTTTCTCTTTTACGAATACTGGTTTCACCAAATCCTCGGAATTGCCGAGTTCTACTTTAGAAAACTCTTTACTCTGTGCCATTTTGAACGCCTTAGCGTCCCAGTTTACGTCATCCAAATTAACGATTTTCTTATTACTACATCCAGTCCTCATGTCAGTCATTTGTCTGTCTACTTGATATAAATCTAAGTTAACATCCTCGAGATCCATCTCCCGAGCTCTAGACCGAGTTACTACAGAGACAGGCTTATAAAA
>NC_090732.1:62265771-62283271 GCF_036898095.1 Palaemon carinicauda
ACCCATTGAGAGCCAGACAGGATATGACAAATGGATTCCTATCTTCCTCGTCTCAAGGAGATAATCTACAAGATATGCTCAACAGAGGGAAGAGATGAAACTTATTATGCTATGCCGTGTTCCCTGATAAAGATTCACTTGTACTGTTTCCTTTTCCAGTGGACAAATACAGAATAAAAAAGTCTAACTACTCCTGGTATTCTGTGTCCCTTGGAGAAAAATTCATGGTACTGGAATAGTGGAAAAGGAATAGTGGAACAGAAGACATTAGGCTTGAGATTGGCAGCCATCGCAATTATCGGGATGCCATTCCTAGGGCTAGGGGAATGGTGGTTTATATTAGGAATGAGTACCCTGCTTCTCACAAGTCGTGCTATGAATGTGGATGTCATGAGATTCATGTAATAAAAGTTTGTTGCAGGCATAACAATTTCTATTTGTGTTCGATCTTGTGACGGGCCAAGAGAAGGTTGTGACTCAAAGACAGGATGAAAGCAACTGAGTGAGTTTATTATAGAACACTCTTCTTTATATACAAAAGCTCAATGCAACAGGAAATTTCATGTTAAAAATCGATACCGTTACCGGTGAGAAAAACAGGCATGTTTATTCAGGATCTTTTTAGTGCGAGGGAAGAGCGAAGATACAAGCATAATATATACAAAAAATAAACTATGTACGATCATGTGACACACGGTTGGTACAAGAATCCCCCCCCCCCCCTAAAAATGACATATTGTACATGTTAAATAGGGCGCCCTGATCTAGAGGGGCGAACTGTAGGCGGGTCATCCGGCAGGAGATAAGCAGGTTTTAGACAATCAATGGAGACCCAGTCTTCTTTACCACAAATGTTTAGTTGGAATGCTTTCGGACTACGTTGGATCACAAGGAAAGAGCCCGTGTAAGGGGCGTTAGCGGTGGCTTGCTAGTGCTGTTGCGCAGGAAGACGTGTGTTGCAGAGTGCAAGTCTGTCAGCATGTGATGCTTCGCTGGGGGCTTGTAAGGCTGGCGGCATGGAGTAAATTTTCCCACGACGTGACGTATGCGCTGGAGATCGTAGGAGGGGGTTGTAGAAGGAAAAAATATGGCAGGGACGACCAACGGGTCGCCATACACCATTTCAGCTGCTGAGACGTCCAGGGCATCTTTAGGAGTGGTCCTTAGTCCTAGGAGGACCAGGGAAGCTGAGTAAACCAGTTGCAATCCTTGCAGCGAGACATCAAAGCTGCTTTGAGGGTGCGATGAAAACGTTCAACAATTCCATTGGCAGTGGGGTTGTAGGCCATTATCTGATGTAGGGTGATGCCCAGGAGATTCGCTAATGATGTCCACAATTGAGAGGTGGAAGTGGTACCCCTGTACGAAGTAATATCCTCAGGGATACCAGATCTTGCAATCCATCCTAAGAGTAAGGCAGATGTACATGAGGTGGACGTTGCAGTTTCCATGGGAATGGCTTCAGGCCGAGTGGAGCGGTCGATGACGGTAAACAAGTAACAATATCCTTGTGATGTGGGTAGGGGGCCTACAACGTCGACATGAATGTGTGCGAAACGGTGCTGAAGTAGAGGAAACGTGCCCACTCCTGAATCCGTGTGTCGATGCACTTTGGAAGTTTGGCAAGAAGTACAGGCGCGGACCCAATCCTTAGCATCCTTAGAAATGCCATTCCAAATGAACTTCATCTTCAGCAGCTGTGCGGTAGAACGGCACGAGGGATGTGAAAGGCCGTGAATGAAATCAAACACCTGCCGGCGCATGGGAGCAGGAATTCAGCCACGGCGGAGAGATGTCGGCGTTGCTGGGCAGACCAGGCATCAGACTGTCGAGTGAAGGCGTGCACCAGAGGCATGTGGTTTGTGCGAATGACAAAGGGCGTACTTTCCAAGAAATGGCGAGAGTGACGGACTGCCAAATGCACCACCAGCAATTCGCAATCGAAGGTAGAATAACCCGATTTTGCCTTGGACAGTTTTCTGTGAAGAAGGCCAATGGGCAGGGCAAGCCGTTGACCACCTGCTCGAGTACTGCACCAATAGCGACATAGCTGGCATCGGTGGAGAGAAGGAGAGGGGCATGTGAGATAGGAAAAGTGAGAGCCCCAGTGGTTGATAGGGCCTTCTTTGCATGCAGAAGGCCACTTCTTGAATGGGACCCCACTTCAGGTCCTTTGGCTTGCCCTTGAGGGAGGCGTAGAGGGGAGCAAGAGTGGCGGCAATGGCTGGCAGAAAACGGTGATAATAGTTGATCATGCCCATGAATTCCTGCAGAGCTTTGACAGTCGAGGGCGCGGGGAAGTCCTGAACGGCTGCGACCTTCTCAGGGAGGGGATGGACTCCATCAGAAGTGATGCGGGGCCCTAAGAACGACACTTCGTTGGCGCCAAAGGTACACTTGTCGTACCGGACTACAAGGCCGTTTGGTTGCAGGCAGTCAAGCACGATGCGTAGGTAACGGAGGTGTTCCTCTTTTGAGGAGGAGAAAACAAGTGTGTCGTCCACATAACATACACAGAAGGGGAGGTCCTCTAAGATGCCATCCATGAGACGTTAAAACGTGGTCCCAGCATTACGAAGACCAAAACAGGAGTAATTGAAGATGTAAGTACCAAACAGAGTGGTGATGGAGGTCTTGGGGATGTCTTCTGGGTTCTTAGGCACCTGATAATACCGCTTTAGGAGGTCGAGCATAGAAAAACCCTTCGCTTTGTGCAGGTAGGAAGTCACGTCGGCGATGTTTGGTAGGGGGTAGTGATCCGGTTCTGTTTGCATGTTCAGGCGCCTGTAATCCCCGCACGGACGGAGGGAGCCGTCTTTCTTCAGAACGATGTGTAAGGGTGATGACCATGGGCTGGAGGCCTTTTGGCAAAGGCCCATTTCCTCCATTTCGGCGAACATCTGTTTGGCGGCTGCAAATTGTTCCGGTGCCAGACGTCTGAATTTTGCGAAGACTGGGGGTCCCGTCGTCTTGATATGGTGATAAATAACGTGCTTGGCAGGGGCCGTGGGCGTTTGGCGAAGTTCTAGGCGGATAACTTACGGGTATGACGTGAGGAGGTGGGCGTAGGCATCCGTGGGTGCGCTGATGTGGAAAGCAAGGTTGGAGGGGGCGGGTTGAAGAGGTGTCGACAAGTACGAATCTGCGTTGACCAATCGTCGGTGGGCAACATCGACCAGAAGGTGGAAATGAGAAAGGAAATCCGCACCGAGGATTGGCTACGTGACGTCAGCAACGAGAAACTTACAATTAAATTTACCGTTTCCGAACGATAATGTGAGGTTCTCGTAATGGTAGGTGGGTATCGCAGATCCGTTGGCAGCTACCAAGCAGACGTCAGCAGATGTATACAGTCTACGTCGTGTCCTGAAGAGTTCCCTTGGCAAAAGAGACGACAAGCACCCGTGTCTACCAAAAATCGCACGCCCGTTGCTGCATTATGTAAAAAGAAAAGATTAGAAACACGGGAGGCCACCGCCACGAGCGATGGCCTACTTACACGCTTTTTCCACTGACAATCCTTTGCACATTTCTTCGCAGCAGCCCCGAATCTGAAGTGGTAGTAGCTAAACTGCGGCGGATGGGAGGTAGTAAGTGGCTGTAGAAGTCGTTGGTTGGGGCGCAAGCGATTGGTGGGTGGTGGGTGACTCTGTCGCCGCTTCGGCACGTCACGAGGTAAGCATGGATGTCCTACGGCATTTACGTCAGCTTCGGTTGACATTGAATAGGTGCCCTCTTCGTCAGGGGTGGAGGCCTTGATGAAGGCCTTGAAGTGGCTGTCCATAAGGATGTCGGCTTTGGTCATCAAGTCCTTTATGGGTAAACTATCGACATGGGGTATGGCAGCGCGTACAGGTTCGGGTAAACGGCGTATCCAAAGGGCATGAAGTAGGTTCACTTCACGAGGAGAGCCGTCTGCGGCAGGTTGCAGGCGAGCGATACTGCTCATTTCCCTGAGGGCGAGCGAAGCCCTTTGGTCCCCCAACGGTTGTTGAGAGAGGTGAAAAGGCTTTGCTATACGGGCGGCTGGCGACGGCGAGTACTGCTGCAGAAGGTATGTTTTGAGGGCGTCATACGCTATTAGGTGTCTCCCTGTTCACAAAGCCAGTCGGATATTTCTGGGAAGGTGTCCTCGGGTATCGCTGCGAGAAGATAATCTGCTTTGGTGGTTGAGCGAGTCACGCCCTTGATGTGAAACTGGACTTCTGCGCGCTCAAACCAAGCAAATGACTCTCCGCTGGCGAATGATGAAAGTTTCAATGGGGCAGCCACAGTGCCAACTTCCGTAGAGTCCGCCATAGTACCAACAATGGAGGGGCGAGAGGGGGTGGAAGGCGGGAGGAGCGAGTCAACTTCCGGGGTCACCAATGTGATGGGCTGAGAGAAGGTTGTGACTCAAAGACAGGATGAAAACAACTGAGTGAGTTTATTATAGAACACTCTCCTTTATATACAAAAGCTCAAGGCAACAGGAAATTTCATGTTCAAAATTGACACCGTTACCGGTGAGACAAACAGGCATGTTTATTCAGGATCTTTTTAGTGCGAGGGAAGAGCGAATATACACAAAATGAACTATGTATGATCGTTTGACACACGTTGGTACAATCTACTGGAATCCAGACATGGATGACTCAATCTTCAGTTGTCCTCTTACCATTATGGCTAAGATACAAGAAGATGTTAGAAAGGTGTCTTTTGTCTTTGTTGGTAATTTCAATGCTCACCCTAGTGAGTGGTTAATTTCTGTTTCTCCTACCGATCGCCATGGCTTAAGAGCTTTAGACTTTGCCTCTAAATCAAGCTGTGAGCAAATCATAAGTTAAGCTACTCATAGGTCTGGTAACTGCTTGGACCTCATATACACTGACTCCCCTGGCGATATAGTAAGTAAGGCTGGTTCTCCAAATGGAACATATGATCATGTCTTGCTTTCATTAGTAGTGAAGACTGAACAGCCTGTCCCTGATGTATCTTACTCAGGCGAGATTTATATGAAATCTCAAGTAGACTGGAATAGGATTAAGTGACTTTTTTTTTCTTGAATTGGTCACAATTGTAGAGTAGTGTTGATCCTGTTTCCCCTTTGAATGAGAATCTAGTCAACATAATTAATAGGTGTATCCCTTCTAGTATGCTAATATTTTGAGTGAAAGACAAACCATGATTAATTGATGATTATAGACATGTGTATTTGGAGAAGCAGGAGGACTTTCATCTTTAGAAGGGCAACAGATTAGCTATAACTTAGAATAACTATACTCAGCTTGGAGCTTTTCTCAGAGAGTTTATGCTTCAACTGAAAAGGAATACAATTTAACTATAACAGAAACCCTTTCTGTTACAACCCAGGAACATAATTGGTGGACTACCCTTAAATCTGCACTCTTTGGTGTAGATGCAGCAGTTCCTCTTTTTCTTAAACAAGATGGCTCTGTCAATCACTAGCCAAAGGAAAAGACAATCCTTTTGGCTGATGTGTTTGACACTAAACAGAGTAATGAGGAAATTGTTCTCCCTCATTCCTGTTTTCCTGAGGCTAAACTAACTAGTTTAGCTTTCTGATCTCGTAAATTAAAGCTCTCTAGATGGACCTTGATGCTTATGGAGGTGTAGACCAAAATGGTATTTTTCCTTTGTTTTTTATAAAGACTGCAGGTTTCTTAGCTCCAAAGCTATCTGTTATTTTGTGCAAGTTAGCATGAAGAGGAGCTTGTTGCAGAATTGGTAATGCTACTCCACTATGTAAATGTGTTTTTCGTAGCTCAAGTCCAACTGATTACAGCCTATTTTCCATAATTCCCATATTATCTAAAGTTTTAGAACATGTTTTAGCAAAACGCCTTATTAGGTTTGCTGAAGGTAATCATCTGTTCTCTAGTTTGCAATTTGGTTTTTGTAAAGGCCCTGGAGCATGTGATGCCCTTCTTACAATCTCCAATGCTGTACAGATATCCCTTGATTTTAGTGCAGCCTTTGACCGTATTAATCATGAGACCATTATTTTTAAACTCAAACAGTTTGAAGTGGGTAGGTCATTTCTTTGCATCATTATTGAATTTTGAAGTAATAGATTGCAAAGAGATGTTGTTGATGGGCACCAGAGTGAGTATAGGAATGTGATATCAGGTGTTCCTCGGGGTAGTGTTCTTGACCTATTACTTTTCATACTATATACACATGACATGTGGTTTGGCCTAGAAAACAAGCTTGTTGCATATGCAAATGATTCTACACTATGTGCATCAATTCCATCTCCTGAATGTAGATCTGGGGTTGCTGAGATCTAGCTAAAATCAGTGCATGGTGCAAATCATGGGGCATTAATCTGAATCCTAACAAAACTCAAGGTATGTTTGTAAGTAGGTCAAGGACAGTGGCTCCTCAACATACGGATCTCAGAATTGATAATGTATCTTCAACATATTAGGTATGTCTCTTCTTTAATTGTAAAAAAAAAATGACTTATTGAGAAAGTCTTTTAAGATATTCTGTGATCAATCTGTTATGAAGAAGTGCTCTAACTCGTTCATTCTACTTGTTCTCTGGTCTTCAGCTGGTGATTCTCATCTTAATTTGCTGGATAGGAACTTACTGTCTGTTAAATTTCTTATTCCTGATCTAGATATTAATTTCTGGCACCATCATTCAATTAGTTCGTTGTGCATATTGCATAAGATTTTTCATAATTCTGATCATCCTTTACATTCAGATCTTCCTGGACCATTCCTTCATGTTCATAATACTAGACATGCAGTTAATTCTAATAGTCGGACATTTTCCATCATGAGGCTCAATGCCATATAGTATTCTACAAGTTTTATTCCAGTTGTGATCAAGTTGTGGAATGATCTTCCTAATGGGGTAGTTGAATCGGATGAACTTCAAAATTTCAAAATAGCAGCAAATGTTTTGATGTTGAACAGGTTGACAGGAATCTTTTTATAGTTTATATATGAAATATCTGTTTTTTATGTTATTACTGTTTTTAACATACCTTATTCTATTTATTTATTATTTATCATAACATTTACTTATTTCCTCTCCTCACTGGGCTAAATTTCCTTTTGGTGACCTTGGGCTCATAGCATCTTGCCTTTCCAAACAAAGTTGTAGCTTAGCTAATAATAATAATAATAATAATAATAATAATAATAATAATAATAATAATAATAATAATAATAATAATAATAATAATAATAATAATAATAATAATAATAATAATAACTAGAGAACATTAGAATTGCAGAAGCAATTCTCAGAAAGAACTTCACACAGAATTTGTCAATAATTTTCTCTTAGGGATAGTGAAACAATAGAAAGATTGAAAATTATATATTATTGATTAAAGGCCTACAATGGGACCTAAACTACACTTCTTAACAAAGTAGTCAGCCATTTACTTGCTAGGTTGCCTTGGAAGGCTACCTAACTCCTACTTTTAAGGCCCAGATGAAATTTTGCATGACATCAAGCTGGATACCATCGTAGTTAGTTTTTTTTTTTTAATTCGACCTTTTAACAAAAAATTGTCCTGTGACCTAGATATCGATGTCAAGGTTATTCATTATGGACAATGGATGTTTTCTAATTACCTTCTACATTTATACCAAATTTGGTTCCAATTGGCCAAGTAGTTTCTGATTTAGCATTTTCGCCCATGTGGCAGCCATTTTTTATTTCATGATATCAAAGAAACTACTTACCAGAATTAGCTCAGACTTACGCCTGCACTAGATCATGGTCCAAGGTATCTCCAGAAAACATTTTAAAGTAATTGATGGAACAGTTCTTGAGATCTCGAGGAGCAATAGATTTAAAATATCTTTGCTTTGTGCATAGAGAGCTCTGCATGCACCTCCACGATTTTCTTGATTTTTATTTCCCCCATATGGGTTATACCACAGCTCAAGTTTGAAAGCAAACGCTTTAAAATTTAGCATCTTCTACAATGTGGCAGCTAAATTTTATTTCATGATATCTCAGAAACTACTCAACAGAATGACCTCAGACTTGCGCCTGCACTAGACCGTGGCCCATGGTATCTCCAGCTAAAAAAGAAGAAAAAAAAATGAAAGCAATTGATGGAACGGATCTTGAGTTTTTTAAGAGCAATCTTTTTAGATGATTTTTTGGTGTTTTGCATAGAGGGCGCTGCATACATCTGCACGATTTTATTGATTCATACTTACCCCATATTGGTCATACTCCAGCTCAAAATTTAAAGGAAACGCTTCAAAATGGGCTGAGTTATTCGCGAAGAACGACCGGAGGAGAATAATAATAATAATAATAATAATAATAATAATAATAATAATAATAATAATAATAATAACTAGAGAACGTTAGAATTGCTGGAGAAATTCTTAGAAAGAACTTCACAGAAAATTTGCCAATAATTTGGTCTTAGGGATATTGAAACAATAGAAAGATTAGAAATAGTAAACTATTGATTATAGGCCTACAAAGAGACTTAAACTACACTTCTTAACCAAGTAACCTGCCTTTTACTTTTAATGCTAGGATGAAACCTTGTTTAAAATCGGGCTGAATAGCACCGTAGGTTCTTTTTTTTTTTCTTTTTTTTTTTTTTTTTGCATCTTCGACCATATAGCCGTCCTTTTTTATTTCATGATATCTCAGAAACTACTTGTAAGAATCAGCTCAGACTTATGCCCGAGGTATTGAAAGGAATTGATGGACCGGTTCTCGAGATCCCGAAGGGCGCTTCATGAACCTGCATGATTTTCTTGATTTATGCTTCCCCATAAGGGTAATTCTGCTGCTCAAGTTTGAAAGCATATGCCTTAAAATTTGGTAATAACAATAGAACTCCACTTGTATGAAGCTCTAATGATAAGAAGAATATGAGTAATAACAATAGAACTCCACTTGTGGGGAGTTCAAATAAGAATAATATGAGTAATAACAATAAAACTCCATTTGTGTGGAATTCTAATAATAAGAAGAATGAGTAATAATAATAATAATAATAATAATAATAATAATAATAATAATAATAATAATAATAATAATAATAATAATAATATGAGAACTCCACTTGTGTAGAGTTTTATAAATAACAACTATTGAGAGACAAAGGATATGCTAAATAGATTCTTGCCTTCTAGATCTCGAGAGAATAATCTACGAGATAGACTCATCTGAGAAAAAAGGTCAAACTTGTTTTGATATGCAGTGTTCCTTGATAATTATTCACTTGTTCTGTATCTTTTTCAGTGCACATATGCAGAACAAGTCTATCTTCTTCTAGAGTGCAGTGTCCCTTGGAAAAGAAGTCATGGTACTGGAATAGTGAAAGTGGAAGAGTGGAACTGAAGAGACTAGGCTTGAGAATGGCACCCATCTGAATTACCAGCCATGGTCAGCTAGACAGGATATGACAATTGGAGTCCAGACTTTCAGATCTCAAGGGAATAATCTACATGCTGGACTCAGCAGAGGGAAGAGGTCAAAGTTTTCCTGGTATGCAGTGATCCTTGGTAAAGATTCACTTATAATTTTTCTTGTTAGTTGGAAAAATGCAGAACAAACAAGTCTGACTACTTCTGATATGCTGTGTCCCTAGTAAAGGAAATCATAGTACTTGAATAGTGAAACAGGAAGAATGGAACAGAAGAGACTAGGCTTGAAAAGGGCAGCCATTTGAATTAATATCCATTAAGAGATAGACAGGATATGACAGGTGGAGTCCGGCCTTCCAGATCTCAAGGGAATCATTTAAAAGACGGAGTCAGCAGGGAAAATAGGTCAAACTTGCTCTAGTATCAAGTGTATCTTGATGAAGAAAGATTTATTTGTACTGTTTCTTTGTCAGTTGGACAAATGCAGAGCAAACAAGTGTGACTAGTGTTAATATGCTGTGTCCCTCAACTTAAAGAAAAGCTACCTTAGATGAAACGTTTCTACCAGAAAGCCTACCATAGATAAAGCTTAATCTAGCAAAAAAAGCTTACCCTGGCAAAAACTTACTATAAAATCATTTATTTAATAAAACTCACATCTATAGAGATTACCCCCAACAATCAGCTTATCATAAAAAAAACCTTCTTCCAGAAAAGTTTACTTTAGATAAATCTTACCACTATAAAACCAAACGTTAACAAAAGAGCTTACTGTTACCAAGGCTTATGTTAACATAAGAGCTTACTCTAACAAAAGCTTACTCTGATAAAAGCTTACCTTATCAAATCAGCTTACCATAACAAGAGCTTAACTAAAGAGAGGAGTTTACTCTAACAAAAGATTAACTTAACAAAAAGCTTACCCTAAAAGAAGCTAACCCTAACAAGAAAACTTACTCTAACAAAAGCTTACCTTAACAAAAGACCTTACCCTACCAAAAACTTACCTCAACAGATGATCTTACTCTAACAAAAGCTTGCCCCAATAAAAAAAAATTACCATAGCAAAAAAGATTACCCTAACAAAAGCTTTCCTTAACACAAGAATTTACTGTAGCAAAAGATTACCTTACCAGTGAAGCTTACCATAACAAAAGCTTACCATAGCAAAACAGCTTAACCTAACATAGGCTTCCCTTAACAAATATGCTTACCTTAACAAAAGCTTACCATAGCAAAACAGCTTAACCTAACATAGGCTTCCCTTAACAAATCTGCTTACCTTAACAAAATCTTACATTAACAGAAGAGCTTACTTTAACAAAACCTTAGCTCAGCAAAAAATCTCAACCTATAAAAAACCTTGCCTTACCAAAAAACTTACCCTAACATAAGCTTACTTAACAAAAGCTTACCTTAACAAAACAGTTTATTATAAAAAGCTTATCCTGAAAACCTTACCTTAAAAAACAGCTTACCCTAATATAAGCTAACCGTAACGAAAAAGCTTACCAGAGCAAAAGCTCACCTAAACAGAAGAGCTTACTCTAACAAAGGCTTGCCTTAGCAAAACAGCTTATCCTAACAAAAGCTTACCTCAACTAAAGAGATTACCCTAACAAAGCTTACCCTAGCAAAAGAGGTTATCCTAACAAAAGCTCACCATAACAGAAGAACTTACTCTAACAAAATCTCAATCTAACAAAAGTTTACCTTAAATGAAGCACTAACTCTATAAAAGGCTTACCTTAGCAAATGAGCTTACCCTAACAAACGCTTAACTTAACAAAAGGGATTATTCTATCAAAGGCTTACCTTAACAAAGGTATATATATATATATATACATATATATATATATATATATATATATATATATATATATATATATATATATATATATATATATATATATATAAAATATAAATATATATATATATATATATATATATATATATATATATATATATATATATATATATATATATATATATATAATATATATATATATATATATATATATATATATATATATATATATATATATATATATATATATATATATATATATATATGAGAGTGTGTATGTGTGCAAGCTGGTTACAAGTCAGTGACATAAAGAAAGAATAATAATGGGAAACACACTGACAGATAGACGAAACTCTACATGGATAAGAGAGCAAACTAAAGTAGAGGATTTCCTAACAACATGTAAAATAAAGAAATGGACGTGGGCAGGACATATAATAAGAATGGAAGACAATAGACATTAGACAAGAGACAATAGACATTAAGAATAAGAAAATGGGTGACAGGACATTACAAAAGAAGCAGGGGAAGGAAGAAAGGACGATGGATAAACGTACTACGAAAATTTGCGGGTTTTGACTACCATAAAAAGACCATAGACAGACGCAATTGGAAGGACATATCTGAGGCCTTTGCTCTGCATAGGATTAGTTACGGCCAATGGAGATCACACACACAATATATATATATATATATATATATATATATATATATATATATATATATATATATATATATATATATATATATATATATATATATATATATATATATATATATATATATATATATATATATATATATATATATATATATATATATATATATATATATATATAAATTGTACCACCCGTGTGTCATATGATCGTACATGGTAACGACATTTCTCTTTTTTGTATATACAGTGGAACCTCTACATACGATTGTCCCAACATACGAATTTTCCAACATACGAAGTAAAATTCGACCAAATTTCTGTCTCAACATACGAAGTGTTGCTCCAACATATGACGTAAACAATACGCTTACCCGTGGAATTTTCTCGAAAGCGTGCAGCGTAGTTTGTTGTTGACGCCGCTAGACGGCAGCATATTGGAGGGACGCCAATCGAGCGTCACCTTGATCAGTCCTCTCATTACGTGCGCATCGTGTGGTTGTCCTCTATTCGCTCAGTTTTAACAGTTTTTTATCTTGCCTTTTCACTTGTTGTTTTCTGTGTTCTGTAATCATGGGTCCTAAAAAGCTTAGTTTCGGTTCAGGAAGTAGTAGCAGTGGTGAGAAAAAGAGGAAGTCTATGCTTTCATTAGAATCAAAGCAGGAAATCATAGAAAAGCATGAGCGAGGTGTACGTGTTAGCGATCTCGCTAAACAATATGGCCGGAATATGTCGACGATCTCGACGATCATAAAACAGAAGTCAGCCATTAAATCAGTGAAACCTTCGAAGGGGATCACGATTATTTCTAAACGTCGTAGCCCTACCCTTGAAGAGATGGAACGACTTTTGTTAATATGGATCAATAACAAGGAGATTGTTGGCGATACAATCACGGAAACGATCATTTGTGAGAAGGCCAGCGCTATCTACAGTGACTTGAAGGCTCTCAGGGTGATGCGGGGGAGAGTTCAGCCGATCCTACGACGGAGGAATTCAAGGCGTCTCGAGGTTGGTTTGAGAAATTTAGGAAACGGACCGGGATTCTTTCAGTTGTTCGTCATGGAGAAGCTTCGAGTTCGGACACTAAGGCTGCTAAAGACTTGTTAAAAAGTTCGAAAGCATCGTGGCGGAGGAAGGTTACGTAGAGCAGCAGGTTTTCAACTGTGATGAAACCGGTCTGTTTTGGAAAAAGATGCCTAGTCGAACGTACATTACCGCCGAAGAGAAGAAAATGCCTGGACATAAGCCAATGAAGGATCGGTTGACTCTTGCGCTTTGTGCCAACACCAGCGGGGACAGCAAAATTAAGCCTCTGTTAGTTTACCATTCCGAAAACCCTAGGGCATTTAAAGCACATAGAATTAATAAAGACCTGCTACATGTTCTATGGCGTTCTAATTCTAAGGCTTGGGTTACTAGGCATATCTTTGTGGAATGGGTAAACGTAGTTTTCGGCCCTGCTGTCAAGAAGTATCTTCAGGAAAGGAACTTGCCTTTGAAGTGCTTGCTTTGTTTGGACAATGCACCCACTCACCCCCCCCCCCCCTCCAGACTCGAAGATGATATCATCGACGAATACAAATTCATCAAGGTGTTGTATCTTCCACCGAATACCACCCCTATCCTCCAGCCCATGGACCAGCAAGTCATCTCGAATTTTAAGAAGCTCTACACGAAGCACTTATCTAAGCAGTGCTTTAATGTCACGCAAAGCACCAACTTAACTTTGCGTGAATTTTGGAGGAGCCACTTCAATATCGTGCACTGCTTAAAGATCATTGATCAGGCTTGGGAGGGAGTAACTCGTCGGACCCTGAATTCCGCTTGGAAGAAGCTTTGGCCTGATGCTGTTGCTCCCAGAGATTTCGAAGGTTTTGGCCCCGAGAATGAACCTGTGCTTGCCGCCGAGGAAGACGTCGAAGAGATTGTATCCCTTGGCAAGTCCATGGGTCTGGAGGTAGATGAAGATGACATCACTGAACTTATCGATGAGCATCATGAAGAGCTCACCACCGAGGAACTCGAGGAGTTGCAAGCCATGCAGCATGATGAGTTCCAAGCGCAGTTGAGTGAGTCGGAGGAGATCGAGGAGGTAGGCGAAATCTCAGGTACGGCGGAAATAAAACAGATGTTGGCCTATCATCAACACATTGTTGATTTCAACGACAAGCATCACCCACAGAAACTTCAGGTTTGCCGAGTTGTTGCGCAGTTCGATGATGTTTGCTTAACGCATTTTAGAAAAATCCTCAAAAGCCGTACAAAGCAACTTTCACTCGATAGTTTCTTTAAAAAATCTACAAAATGGTCTAGTTATCATGATGAAAAGAAAGAAAGTGAAGCAAAGAAAAGGAAGACCGAATTGAGTGAAAGTGATGAAAATTAAAAATAAGAAAAGGAAAAATGTAAAAAAAAATATAAAATTATAAAAAAAAAAAATAAGCTAAGTTAAGTTAAAGTTCACGTAGTAGTGTAAGTTAGTGTAAGTTATCGTACACGCTATCGTACAAAGTCACCGTCCCTACCTCCTCGCTGATTTTCCGTCTCCTCCTGCGTAGAAGTCCCTACACCTGCGCTGGCCTGTCGCTAAGGTAAAGTGTTACATTACAACCCGTTTTTTATTTATTATTTCATTATTATGTTCTTTTTTTTGGTTTGTAATATGTATTTATTATACAGGCATTGTATTAATGTCATGTGTAATTATGTGTAGCCATTTATTAAGGATTTATTATGGGTTTTTAGGCTGAGGAACGAATTAAATCAATTACCATGTATTCTTATGGGAATATTTGCTCCAACATACGATCGTTTTAACATACGAAGTAGTTTCTGGAACGAATTAAGATCGTATGTAGAGGTATCACTGTATTATCCTTTGTATCTTCGCTCTCCCCTCGCACTGACAGCAACATGTATTAACCTGTCTGCCTACATTATTAACTGTTAACAGTACCGGTTGCCGGTTTGACAAGAAATAGCATGTTTGTATTTTATGACCTTCTTACCGGAAATAGTGTGTATATATACTCAATGTGTTTTTCACTCACAACCTACTCTTGGCCAGTTACATTGGTGACCCCGGAGGTTAACTCGCTCCTCCTGCCTTCCCTCCTCACTGTTACTATGGCGGACTCCCCGGAAGTTGGCGCCGCCCCATTCAAACTTTCATCATTAGCCAGCGGAGAGGCGTTTGCTTGGTTTCAGCGCACAAAATTCCAGTTCCGCGAGAACATAATCTGCTTTGGTGGCGGAGAGAGTCATGCCGACTCTCTCCGCCACCAAAGCAGATTATGTTCTCGCGGTGATACCCGAGGACACCTTCCCGGGAATCTCTGACTGGCTTTGTGAACAAGGAGACACCCCAATAGCATATGAACCCTCATAACATACCTACTGCAGCAGTACTCGCTGTCACCAGCCGCCGTACAGCAAAGCTTTTTCAGCTCACTCAACTACCATTGGGGGACCAAAGGGCTTCACTCGCCCTCAGGGAAATGACCAGTATCGCTCACCTGCAACCTGCCGCAGACGGCTCTCCTCGTGAGGTGAACCTACTCTGTGCCCTTTGGGTACACTGTTTACCCGAACCTGTACGCGCTACCATACCGGATGTCAATAGTTTACCCATAAAGGACTTGATGAACAAAGCCGATGCCCTTATGGACAGCCACTTCATGACCTTCAAGACCTCCATCAACGCCTCCACTCCTGACGAAGAGGACACCTATTCAACGTCAACTGAAGCTGACGTGAATGCCGTAGGACACACACGCCTACCCCGTGACGTGCCTGATCAGCAACAAAGCTACCTATCACACATCACTCAATCGCGCCCCAACCAACGACTTCTACAGCCACTTACTGCCACCCATCGGCTGCAGTTTTGCTACTACCACTCCAGATTCGGGGCTGCTTCAAAGAAATGTGCCAAGGATTGTCAGTGGCCAAAAAACATATAAGGAGGCCATCGCTTGTGGCAGTGGCCTCCCGTTTTCTAATCTTTTCTTTTTACATGATGCAGGAACAGGCGTGCGATTTTTGGTGCACACGGGTGCGCGTCGTTCTCTTTTGTCAAGGGAACTCTTCAGGATACAACGTAGTCTGACTAAGTCTGCCAACGTCCGCCTGGTAGCTGCAATACCCACCTACGGTTACGAGAGCCTCACATTATCGGTTGGAATCGGCAAATTTAATTGGAACTTTCTCGTTGTTGACGTTACATTGGCAATCCCCAGTAGGGATTTCCTTTCATTTCCACCTTCTGGTCGATGTCGCACACCGACGATTGGTCAATGCAGACTCGTACTTGTCGACACCTCTTCAACCCGCCCCTCTAACCTCGCTCTCCACATCAGCACACCCACGGATGCCTACGTCCACCTCCTCACGTCGCACCCAGAAATTTTCCATCCAGAACTTCACCAAACGCCCATGGCTCCTACCAAACACGGTATTTATCACCATATCAAGACGACGAGACTCCCAGTCTTTGCAAAATTCAGACGTCTGGCACCGGATCGATTGGCAGCTGCCAGTCACACGTTCGCCGAAATGGAAGAAATGGGCCTTGCCAAAAGGCCTCCAGCCCATGGTCGTCACCCTTACACATTGTCCTGAAGAAAGACGGCTCCCTCAGTCCGTGTGGGGATTACAGGCACCTGAACATGCAAACAGAACCGGATCACTAGCTCCTCCCAAATATCGGCGATATGACCTCCTACCTGCACAAAGCGAAAGTTTTCTCCATGCTCAACCCCTGAAGGGGTATTATCAGGGGCCTATGAACCCATAAGACATTCTCAAGACCGCAATAACCACTCCCTTTGGTACATACACCTTCATTTACTCCTGTTTTGGCCTTCATAATGCTGGGGCCACTTTTCAACGACTCATGGATGGCATCGTAGGGGACCTCCCCTTATACTTGTTTTCTCTTCCTCAAAAGAAGAACACCTCCGTCACCTGCGCATCGTTCTCGACCGCTTATATCAAAACGGCTTTGTAGTCCTGTACAACATGTGTACCTTTGGCGCCAACGAAGTGTCGTTCTTACGGCACCACATCACTCCTGAAGGAGTCCATCCCCTCCCTGAGAAGGTAGCAGCCATTCAGAACTTCCCCACACCTTCGACCGTCAAAGCACTCCAGGAATATTTGGGCATGATCAACTATAATCACTGTTTTCTGCCAGCCATTGCCACTACTCTTGCTCCCCTCTACACCTTCCTCGGGGACAAGCCAAAAGACGTGAAGTGGGGTCCCCTTCAAGAAGCGGCCTTCTGCAACGCAAAGAATGCCCTATCAACCGCTGGTGCTCTCACTTTTCCTGTCCCACATGCCCCTCTCCTTCTCTCCAACGATGCCAGCAACATCGCTATTGGTACAGTACTCAAACAGGTCATCAACGGCTCACCCCACCCATTAGACTTCTTCAGCAGAAACCTGTCCAAGGCAGAATCAGGTTATCCTACCTTTGATCGCGAATTGCTGGTTGTGCACTTGGCTGTCCATCACTTTCGCCATTTCTTAGAAGGTACGCCCTTCGTCATTCGCCCAGACCACATGCCTCTGGTGCACACTTTCACTCGACAGTCTGATGCCTGGTTCGCCCGTCAACGCCGACATCTCTCTACCGTGACTGAATATAATTGCACCCTTCAACACGTC
>NC_090732.1:62288271-62293271 GCF_036898095.1 Palaemon carinicauda
GTATCTCTGTCGAAGGGAACTAGGACATACACGATTGCTGAAGTAATTAAGGGACGACGAGCCAGAGGATTACAGGAATTTCCACACACGATCAATTTTATTGAAGACCCATCAATAAATATCAAAGGATCTTTGATCTCTCAATGAATTGATTCAATTAAATTGTTTCAATAGAATTGATATCAATGTCCACTACACACGGTCAATTTCTTCATCAATTCATTGACGTCCATAAGTTGATATCAATTAATTGACGAAAAAATTTATCGTGTGTAGGGGCCTTAATGCCTCCGCTTTTCCTCCTACTTAGTATAGCTGAAGTGTACAGGGGTCCTACACACGGTCAATAAAAGTGACAATAAACCCGAGATTGTTCATCATATTGACCGTGTTGTTTTAAAATTGATGGGCAGTTCAATGGTATTGAGTCATTCAAATGGTTCCGATTTGACATTGAAAGATTGCTGCCGTCCATGGGTAATATTGCTCAAATTTGTCATTTCTAAGATTTTGTCGTGGCGTCATGTCCGAAAACGTGTCTTTTCAGAAAGGGCAATCAGTGGAGCGAGCGCTTTTACTCGATTGTATCAGGGTATATAAGGCTTTGCCCTCGTTATGGGAAGTGAAATTAAGTGATTATAATAATAAGGATAAAAAGAAGGATTATAAATTTCTATTAAAGAAATACAAGGGAAAAGTTTCCTCAGCAGTATTGAAAATGTAAAGAAGAAATTCAATACACCTAGGACCAATTTCCGCAAAGAGATAAAGACGATCAACAACTCGAAGAAGTTGTGGAGTTTCGATGAAATGCTGTTCTTCAGCGATCAAGAAAACCCAGGCAGAATCCCTTAGCACCATGGATAATGAGGATGATGATTCTCTTGAATCAGAGGATATTGAAAATGTAAGTAGCAATTTCATATACAGTGATGCCTCTACATACGATCTTAATTTGTTCCAGAAACTACTTCGTATGTTAAAACGATCGTATGTTGGAGCAAATATTCCCATAAGAATACATGGTAATTGATTTAATTCGTTCCTCAGCCTAAAAACCCATAATAAATCCTTAATAAATGGCTACACATAATTACACAATACATTAATACAATGCCTGTATAATAAATACATATTACAAACCAAAAAAAAGAATACATAATAATGAAATAATAAATAAAAAACGGGTTGTAATGTAACACTTTACCTTAGCGACAGGCCAGCGCAGGTGTAGGGACTTCTACGCAGGAGGAGACGGAAGATCAGCGAGGAGGTAGGGACGGTGACTATGTACGATAACGTGTATGATAACTTACACTAACTTACACTACTACGTGAACTTTAATTTAACTTAGCTAATTTTTTTTTTTTCATTTTTATAAGTTTATATTTTTTTTTACATTTTTCTTTTTTTATTTCTTATTTTCATCACTTTCACTCGATTCAGTCTTCCTTTTCTTTGCTTCACTTGCTTTCTTTTCATCATGATCACTAGACCGTTTTAGTAGAGATTTTTTAAAGAAACTATCTAGTGAAAGTTGCTTTGTACGGCTTTTAAGGATTTTTCTAAAATGTGTTAAGCAAACATCATCAAACTGCGCAACAACACGGCAAACCTGAAGTTTCTGTGGGTGATGCTTGTCGATGAAATCAACAACGTGTTGATGATATGCCAACATCTGTTTTATTTCCGCAGTACCTAAGATTTCGCCTACCTCCTCGATCTCCTCCAACTCACTCAACTGCGCTTGGAACTCATCATGCTGCATGGCTTGCAGCTCCTTGAGTTCCTCGGTGGTGAGCTCTTCGTGATGCTCATCGACGAGTTCGGTGATGTTATCTTCATCCACCTCCAGACCCATAGACTTGCCAAGGGATACAATCTCTTCGACGTCTTCCTCGGCGGCAAGCACAGGTTCATTCTCGGGGCCAAAACCTTCGAAATCTCTGGGAGCAACAGCATCAGGCCAAAGCTTCTTCCAAGCGGAATTCAGGGTCCGACGAGTTACTCCCTCCCAAGCCTGATCAATGATCTTTAAGCAGTGCACGATATTGAAGTGGCTCCTCCAAAATTCACACAAAGTTAAGTTGGTGCTTTGCGTGACATTAAAGCACTGCTTAAATAAGTGCTTGGTGTTCAGCTTCTTAAAATTAGAGATGACTTGCTGGTCCATGGGCTGGAGGATAGGGGTGGTATTCGGTGGAAGATACAACACCTAGATGAATTTGTATTCGTCGATGATATCATCTTCGAGTCCGGGGGGGTGAGCAGGTGCATTGTCCAAACAAAGCAAGCATTTCAAAGGCAAATTCCTTTCCTGAAGATACTTCTTGACAGCAGGGCCAAAAACTAAGTTTACCCATTCCACAAAGATATGCCTAGTAACCCAAGCCTTAGACATAGAACGCCGTAGAACATGTAGCAGGTCTTTATTAATTCTATGTGCTTTAAATGCCCTAGGGTTTTCGGAATGGTAAACTAACAGAGGCTTAATTTTGCAGTTCCCGCTGGCGTTGGCACAAAGCGCAAGAGTCAACCGATCCTTCATTGGCTTATGTCCAGGCATTTTCTTCTCTTCAGCAGTAATGTACGTTCGACAAGGCATCTTTTTCCAAAACAGACCGGTTTCATCACAGTTGAAAACCTGCTGCTCTACGTAACCTTCCTCCGCCACGATGCTTTCGAACTTTTTAACAAAGTCTTTAGCAGCCTTAGTGTCCGAACTCTAAGCTTCTCCATGACGAACAACTGAATGAATTCCGGTCCGTTTCCTAATTTTCTCGAACCAACCTCGAGACGCTTTGAATTCCTCCGTCGTAGGATCGGGTGAACTCTCCCCCGCGTCTCCCTGAGAGCGCGCCGCCTTCAAGTCACTGTAGATAGCGCTGGCCTTCTCACAAATGATCGTTTCCGTGATCGTATCGCCAACAATCTCCTTGTCTTTGATCCATATTAACAAAAGTCGTTCCATCTCTTCAAGGGTAGGGCTACGACGTTTAGAAATAATCGTGATCCCCTTCGAAGGTTTCACTGATTTAATGGCTGACTTCTGTTTTATGATCGTCGAGATCGTCGACATATTCCGGCCATATTGTTTAGCCAGATCGCTAACACGTACACCTCGCTCATGCTTTTCTATGATTTCCTGCTTTAATTCTAATGAAAGCATAGGCTTCCTCTTTTTCTCACCACTGCTACTACTTCCTGAACCGAAACTAAGCATTTTAGGACCCATGATTACGGAACACAGAAAACAACACGTGAAAGGGCAAGATAAAAAACTGATAAAACTGAGCGAATAGAGGACAACCACACGATGCGCACGCGATGAGAGGACTGATCAAGGCGACGCTCGATTGGCGTCCCTCCGATGTGCTGCCGTCTAGCGGCGTCAACAACAAACTACGCTGCACGCTTTCGAGAAAATTCCACAGGTAAGCGTATTGTTTACGTCGTATGTTGGAGCAACACTTTGTATGTTGAGACAGAAATTTGGTCGAATTTTACTTCGTATGTTGGAAAATTCGTATGTTGGGACAATCGTATGTAGAGGTTCCACTGTATAATCATTTTTCAAGGTATTAGTATAAGAGCATAGCCCAAGAATCAACAAATGTATAGAAAAACTATTGAAAGATTTTGTTACCCCATTCTTGTTAAAGTATTAACAATACTTTTTAATACTAATTATATAAAAAATTTTCCAAAGGTTAACCTAAGTTTTTGCTAAGGTATTAACAGTATCCTTTTTAGTAGAAGTAAACTATATAAGAAGTTTTCCCAAAATTTAAACTATGTCTGATTTAACTAATGCCTGTGACTTTGTCAAGGAATAGCACCTTCATTATTAGAATAATCAAAGTATTGAACCCTTTACCTTTTAGCTGCCAATAAATCTTCGGTTATGCTACTATCTTTTGCACGATCTAAACCTTCATAAATGTTATCAATTGAATCAGATTCTACCATATTTGTGTTCATCAAAAGAAATGTCTATATTCGTCTTTTTTGCAACATAATCATGTAAATAACAGGCTAGCATAATCACACTGCTTTTTCTGGAGCTACATTAATACAGTTTTGAAGTACTTCAAATTGAGACGTCAAAATGCTACATACATTTTCTATTATCCTTCTTGCAAGACTCAATATATAGCTGAAGACTTGTTGTTCCTCATCTAATTCAAACTGTGAATAGGGGTCTCATTAAGTTCTCTGACATCGGGAAAGCATTATCGAGTTTTAGGGATATGTAGTTGGCCTACATAGAGCGTCCTTCTAAACTGAGATACAAGAACACTCAACCCTCAGATACTCTAACATTGACACCAACATACACCATCAACAACTCAGTTTGCACTAGCAGTGGCTACCATGATAATGCTGAAAGTCTTCTTATAATTAAAATAAAACCAACCAGATATTGCTGGTTCCTTGATCTCCACATATTTTGAATCTATGGCACAAAGACAATTAGGAAATTCCATTTTTCATAGAACTCATTGACTACTACTTCCCACTCATGCTGCGATTTTGGTAGCTGAAACACGGAAATATATTATTGTTCGTTTATAATTTCATAATATGTTAAGTTTCCCTATTTTTTTTATTGATATAAATGTAAATTATGTGGAGGTATGAAGACACACACACAGACACACACACACACACACACACACATATATATATATATATATATATATATATATATATATATATATATGTATATATATATATATATATATATATATATATATATATATATATACATATATATATATATATACATATAAATACATACATATATATATATATATATATATATATATATATATATATATATATATATATATATATATATATATATATATATATATATATATATATATATATATATATACATATACATACATACATACATTATATATATATATATATATATGTATATATATACATATATATACATATACATACACACACACACACACACATATATATA
>NC_090732.1:62315771-62323271 GCF_036898095.1 Palaemon carinicauda
GTGATAGTGTACTAAACACTTAAAAATCATTGAGGCAAGGCCCTTCATTAATTTTTCAACCGTCAGTGACTTAAGGTATCGAGTATAAAATCGTTTGAGATTCAAGTTTCTTGTTTTAGCCTCGGTACCTTTTTTTTATTTCAAGTGTGTTTGGGGTGGCAACCAGTCGCTCCCTATAACTTGTCTTTTTTTCCTGTAGGTTGGAGTTTCGCTAAAAGGGGTGGAACCTTGGAATGAGGAGAGGTCAAGAGCTATCGTCTTGGAACTAACAGGACACTTTCGTCAATGTAGATTGGGGATTTTTTACTTAATTTCATGAAGCTATAACCTTCAATAACTTCTGTCTTAACTCAAGTTTTATATTAAAGTATTTAATTTTCATCAATTTTCTCTTGTCCTCATTAGTCTTTCCATCTTAAAAGTTACTCGTGTCTTAGAGTAATCTTTTCGATAATATTTAGCGAATGGCGCCCAACGTGGGGCACTGCTTCAGCTCTGGCCTCTCTCCACCTCCTGCTTCCCCGGACCCCCCCACCCCTACTGTTTTCTCACGGTATTTGGTTTAACCCGACAGCTAATTAAATCCATTTTTCTTGTTGATATTAATTTATTGTTGTTCCTAGTTTGTCTACTAATGGTGGTAGCCTATTTATATTATAATTTTGATAAATTTGAAATTTATTGCTGAAAGCCTTTTTCAATTATGTCTGCTAGTGAGTTAGAGCAACTTGATTCTACACAAGAATCCTCGCTTCTCGTAGCTTTAGGAGAGTCGGATGATAACTGTAAAGTACTTGTTAGTATCCGGAGTGGCAAAAGACAGTCTGTAACGAAAACTTTAATGCGTATTGAGAAGGGTCCTCTGGATATTATTAAATGTGACTTTTATCTTGACAAGTAAGGCGATCTTTTAAGTGAGTTAAATTCGCTTGATGAGAAGATAGATAGTCATATGCTTCATTCTAGACTTTGGAGTTTGGTTCAGTATCACCAACAGGCGGAAGTTGATGAAAAGTACTCTGACGGTATAAGGTTCGCAATTAAACGGTTGTCTAGGGAATTAACTCGCTTGTCAAAGTCTGCTGTAGCAGCAGCCACCCCTACTACTTCCACACCGTAGGAAATACATCATTCTTATCATAAAATAACTTTGCCTAGCATAGAACAACCTTATTTTGATGGGAACCCAGCAGCTTATCCTAAATTTGTTAATTCATTTGAAAGTCTTCTTTCCAAATACGACCTTTCGTCGTTTGAGAAATTTTCTTATCTCTCAAAACAGTTAATGGGGCCCACAAAGAAACTGGTAGATTCCCTTGCCTTGAAAGATTTAAATTATGAATCTGCCAAGAAACTACTCAATGAAGCTTTTAGTGATAAGCTTAGTCAACAATACTTGGTAATTAAGGGTTTGTGCAATTTGAGTCTTGATCCTAATGCTAGGGATGGCTATCAGTGGATAAGCGAAGCTCGTGTCTTAGAGGAACAGGTTCGATCGTTAGATATAAAGGGAGATTTGTTTGTTCAATATTTTCTTTGGGAAAGTCTGTGTGATGGATTTAAAAGTCAGCTTGTCTCTGTTATAAACAAGTCGAAACCATCTTTGAAAGAAATTTTGGATAACCTATTTGAAGCAAATAATAGATTTATGGACCATCAGTCCAACCTGTATGGGAAAACGAAAGGGAATTCAGTCAAGCAATCATCAAATGCTGTATCAGTCTCTGTTACTTCCAAAGATTCTTCAAAGTTGTTGTGACCTTGTTCGAAATTTAAGGTGACCTTCCCACTGTGTTCCCATGATAATGTATTTCCAAATGACCATAAATTCAGTGAGTGTTTGAAATACCCCAGTCCTGGTAAAAAATACGAGAAACTTAAATCGGTTGGGCGCTGCTATAAATGTGGTTTAACTTCACATAATGCTAAAGCTTGTCATTTTAAATTTAATTGGCCGTGTATGAAATGTTATTTATTTCACATGTCTTATTTATGCCTTGGTTTATAGCTAATAAGGGTGGTAATAAGGTTAAAGACGAAATGGGCACTAATGCAAATAAAGCTAATGTTCCTAAACGTACTGATACCAAAGTAGTTAAAATTACTACTAACGGAATGCTAACGATGTCTACGGGCTTAGAGGCATTTAATGATGTAATTCTCCCCACTGGGACCGTATATATTGAGAATTCGGGTCGTAAAATTCCATGGAGAGTGTTTAAGGATCTTGGTTCCCAAACAACCTTAGTAAAAGGGTCTCCGGAAGACATTCCCAACTGCTCAGTCGTGGATAAAGTGAATCTTACGATTCAAGGAATTAATTCGGTCAAGAATCACGATACTTACATTGTAGAGTTTCCCGTTCATGTTCCTGGCCAGGGAAAACCGTTATTAAGGGCACTTTGTGTAGATGAAATTAATTCAAAATTTGTGGCACTTGGATTGAAGAAATTAGCAGACGCCCTGCTTGAGAAGGGTCATACCCTGGCAGATAAGCATATAGATTCTGATACTATAGACGATTTTACATTCCCACTTGCAGAGAAAGACTTTGGTTACAATGGTAAATGTCCCTCTACTTTTTATGAAACTCCGTCGGGTTAAATGTTTTCTGGAAGTGCCTCTTTGTTTTTAGAGAACCTTAATTTGCTATGTATTCCATTTGATGGTAATTCTGACTGTACGTCTCTATAACTAACCGTTAATAGTAACATAAGTACTTTGCTAGAAGAGAAGAAACTTTTTGATGACCAAAAGATTCAGAATGCGACTGACGAAATCCTCGAATCAATATTCACTTCACTTATGAATACTCAAGATGACCCTGAAGAATCTGTTTTGACAAGTGAAAATAGTAAATTAATTGATAACATTCTTAGTGATATTCGGAGAGATCCTAAGACAGGTAGGTTAGTTGTGCCTGCTTTATGGAAGAAGGAAATACAACATTTAATGTCACCCAACTATAATCTTGCAGTGTCAGTTCTCAATTCTCAAAAAAGAAATCTTTCCCCTGAGAGGTTAAAGGAATACGATGCAGTTACCTGTATACAAAACCAATTTGAAGATGGAGTAATTGAACGTATTGCAGATCTCCCTTCATTTCTTAGAGAGAATCCAGATGGTTAATTTTTAGCTCATAATTCCGTGTTCCGAAATAACTCTAACACGACGAAGTGTAGGGTTGTCTTTCTATCGAATTTAAGTGAGAGGAAAAATGAGAGATATCTTTCCCATAATCAGTGTTCCATTGCAGGAGCTAATTTGAATAATAATATGCAGATTTCAACACTTCTACTAAGGTTTGACAAGTATTTGCTGACTTATGATTTGAAAAAAGCCTTTTTACAGCTTTTACTTAGAGAAGAGGACACGAGAAAGTTACTTTTTCTATGGTTTAAGGGTATTTCTAAGAACGATTTCTCAATTGTTGGCTATCGTTTCCGACGATTGCCTTTTGGAATGAGATGTTCTCCATTTATGGTAATGATAGCTCTCTATTACATATTGATCCATAATATAACTGATGATGATGATGATGAAGAGACTCGGAGTATAAAATGGAGTTTTTATAACCTTTCTAACATAGATAACTTAGCCATAACTTCAAATGCGGATAATGTTTTGTTTAAGGCATTAAATGTTTCTGTATCGACGTTCCGAGAATTTGGAATCAAATTACAAGAGTTTTGTACGAATTCTGTACCCTTAAGAGAACAATTTAATAAGTTTGAACACTGCACTGAATCAGAATCAAAGCTTTTTGGCCTAATTTGGAATACAGAGAATGATACGATTGAAACTCGTAAACTTGAATTAAACCCTAAAGCTAATACAAAAAGGTTAATTTTAAGTGCTATTCATTCCAATTATGATCCTTTTGGGTTTTCAATACCAGTTTTAAACTGAATCAAATTGTTTATGCATTCCTTGCAGAATGACAAGGATAATGGATGGGATACGCCGTTAAGCAGTGAACTGATGAAAGAATGGACAAAGATTGCCAGACAGGTTAACAAGAGCTCAGAAATTGTACTACCTCGTTCTGTCGGGAATCGTTGTGATGAGTACAATTTGTTGGTCTATACGGACGCAAGTAAAGAATTGTTAGGCTGTGCTTTATGTTTGGTGGCTGTTAATTCAGCAGCCACCAAGCTGATTTTGGCAAAGAATTCTGTGCTGTGTAAGAAATTAAGAACAAAGTCTATTTCTGTACTGGAATTGATATCTGTACATTTGGGAGTTAGGACGGCCGTAGATGTAGCTGAACAGCTAATGAATGCTGTTGTTCCTATTCGGATTTGTAATATTTATTGCTTCACAGATTCTATGATTGTTCTAAGTTGGATTAAGTCTAAAGAGTTTGAGTTTGGCAAAATAGATAGGAAGCAAGTGATGGTTAACAATAGGCTAAATGATATTTCGAATCTTTGTTCTAAGCGAACGGTGATTTACGACCATATAGGTGGTGATGAGAACCCTAGTGACTGTCTTACTCGATGTGTTTCAGAGAAAATGCTTTGTAGCCCGCTCTTTTTAACAGGTCCAATATTTATAGATTCTCCATCAGAGTGCAGAGTGATTGTTCCTCATCCCGGTGCAAAGCCGCCATCCGTGAGTTGCTCAGTTAGGACAAACTTCATTTTTAATTCTAAACCACTTATACCGTTAAATAAGTTTTCGTCCTTTAGTAAGGCAGTCAAGATTTTGAGTATTGTCTTTCTCTTTGTTACTAAGTTGAAACAAAGATTAAAACTGACTAAGAATATACCAGAGAATACCTCTGACGAACAGAATGAAACTGCTCGTAGCACCATTCACCTTTTAGGACATGCACAAAAGGCTGCCTTTCCCCAAGTTTATGATACGCTGGCTACAGGTAATTTTTCAGAACCCCTTATATCACATATGAATTTATTTCGCGAGGAAAGTGGGCTTATTAGGGTACAAAGTAAGTTGAGTAAATTAAAAGCTTCTTATGATGAGAGGTGTCCGATACTATTGGGAAAAAATTGCCCTGTGGTTAGAAGTATAATTTAGGATACCCATGTAAAACTACGACACGCTGGAATTAATAAAACTTTAGGTTTACTCAGGAAAAGGTTTTGGATTATTAATGGCTTTGTGGTTGTAAAGAAGGTTTTAAACTGCTGTTTGATATGTAAAAGGTTGAATACAAGAACTGTCAAAATTAATCAAAATGCATATAGAGATTTCAGAATAAACCCAGAGGCTATTCCGTTTAGGAATATTTGCATCGACCATTGTGGACCTTTCTTGGTTAAGGACAGAAACAAATAAAACTATAAGGTAAATGTGCTGGTCATATCCTGTTTTTGGTCTAGAGCAATTAATCTGGTTGTATGCAGGTTGATGGATAAAAACTCCTTTCTTAGGGCATTACAAATGCACATTTTTGAGTACGGTTTTCCTTCCTTAATAGTTAATGATAATGGAAGCCCAATAGTAGCGGGAGTAGAGCAAACTATCTCCTATCTAAATGATTTAGAGACCATTGACTACTTAAGATCGCATAATATTAAGTCTTTAAAATTTCATCCATTCCCTGCTAATGCACATAAATTAGGTGGGTTTGTTGAAACTATGGTTAAGCAAGTGAAAAGGATAGTTACTTCGAGCATTCGAAATAACATTTTGGATTACAATGATTTTCAATTCTTGATTGCTGAGGCTAAAATGCTCATAAATAAAAGACCTATCGCCTTCAGAAATGCTCTAAATAAATTAGATTTTGACCACAGCGTGCCTGTCCCTTTGACTCCAGAGATGATAGTGAAGGGATATGAAGTATCTTGTGTGAGTATAATTGCTGAACTTAATACTTCAGATCAGGACGACTCCTGGGGTGTCTCTGATGTTATATTCGACAATAATCAAGAGGCAGTTTTATCTCGTTTTGGTAAACTTATGAAAGTGAAAGCTAACTTGGAAAAAATCTATCAGGGTGAATTTACTGCTACGTTGTTCAGTCAAGCAACGGATAGAAAATATAGGTATGGTAAGAAATCTCATACTGAATTAAGGGTAGGAGATTTAGTGAGTATAAAAACAGATTTTATAAAGCCTTTTGCTTACCCGCTAGGTGTCATCGTACAAATTAAAAAGAATGACCTGGATAAAGTAACAAGTGCTAGTGTACGTAAATCCAACGTAGAAATTGTAAGACAACACGTTGATAATTTGATATTCTTAACAGATACTTCCATCAACGTTGACAGTAACTGTTTCTCCTGAATTTGTTCCTGAAACCTGTACAGTTTCCTACAAGTATGAGAGATCAGCTGCTCGTAAGTGTCAAGAACGGAACAAGGCACTAATTGAGCAACACAAGGTTTAATGTAATGGTAGAGTTGTAAAATTTATTGTATAACTTTTCTGTTTTTGTTTGTGTGTGTTTTTTTATGCTTCATTCTCGTTTCACAATTCCAAAAAATTGCTCACCCGGCCCAGCCAGTGTACAAAAATATTAATACAAATAAAACATGTTTCAAGAAAATGAATCTCAAACTTTATTTAAATTAAATAATTAATCAATTGAGTTAAGTAACCCCTTGAATTTGTACATGCATGGACTTCCATGTTTCCACGGTCCTTGAATACGTCACTAAATGACAGACGTCAGACCTAACAAGAACGCGGAAAAAGCTCGGATAAGTTCAGTTCAAAAAGTATCGCTACAGTCGCCTGAGACAAGATGGACGGTTATCGGTTACGAAAAATTTTGAGGATTCGATAGTTGGCTGGTCGGGTGATCAATTTCTACTTACTTCACTTTATGTTGATGGATTTTTTCCCACAGGTACTGATGTGGTAATGAAGCTCAAGAGACTTCCTGTTGAATCACGAGCCTTCGTAAGGTGTACAAAATTGAACATGAGAAAATCAGCTCATTGTGTGGGGGTTCGAGGTGAAGGACAATACATGGTGGAGGACGACTGCTGAGTTCCAAGATCTTCACTGCTGGCTGCCTAACTCTGGTAAGTTCATGTAATGCAGATCCAAGGGTGTTATGTGTACTTAGTCGGCGATAGTGAACTATACACTTAAAGAACATTGAGGCAAGGCCCTTCATTAATTTTTCAACCTTCAGTGACTTGATTAACGTATCGAGTATAAAATCGTTTGAGATTCAAGTTTCTTGTTTTAGCCTCGGTACCTTTTTTTTTTTATTTTAAGTGTGTTTGGGATGGCAACCAGTCGCTCCCTATAACTTGTCTTTTTTTCCAGTAGGTTGGAGTTTCGCTAAAAGGGGTGGAACCTTGGAATGAGGAGAGGTCAAGAGCTATCGTCTTGAAACTAACAGGACACTTTCGTCAATGTAGACTGGGGATTTTTTATTTAATTTCATGAAGCTATAGCCTTCAATAACTTCTGTCTTAACTCAAGTTTTATATTAAAGTATTTAATTTTCATCAATTTTCTCTTGTCCTCATTAGTCTTTCCATCCTAAAAGTTACTCGTGTCTTAGAGTAATCTTTC